>NW_022589733.1:7373859-7548859 GCF_004348235.1 Phoca vitulina | reverse complement strand
TTCTCAGAACTTTGAAAAACCTGTCAGGGGCTCCCATATGACTCCCCAGTGCTCTTTATGTGAAATTACGAGACGTTATCCGATCTGAGCTGTTCTTTTGCTGCAGCAAGATCATTTCTGGAGGCGAGACACCTGGCTGGCCTTGAGTGGTGATTAATTTTATGTGTTTAGGGTGCAATCATCACTCAGAAAAGAGGTTGAGGGTTGGGATGATAGATGATGGGCAGGAAGGAGATGGCCCGTGGAACTGTTCTACACCATCAGTTCCTTCGATCACTGGCAGAAGTTCAGAGACAACTTCTTTGCGTCTGCCCAGAATAAACAAAGCGACCGTTGGCTTTGCAGAGTTCCATTCTAAAAGGAGTTTGAGGACCGCAGTATCCGAGCACCTGAATCTGGAAAGGTTTCCACTGGCTTTGTGGATGCGTATTCAAAAATAGCAGGCGTCAGTCCATGGTTTGCGTGCAAAGGACGTTTGGGGATATATGGGCGCAGTGGATACTGTGGTGTCCTGCTACCTGGGGGCCCCTGCAGGATGGAGGTGTTCATTCCCTGCCCCCTTCAGCCCCATCCCACCCTGGAGTGATGGCTGCTAACTGCTCACAACTGCTTCCCTCTCTGGGGATTTAGGGGAGCTACCTCACCCAAGGTTATCCCCCCTCCCTGACAGCTCCGATCCAAAGCCTGATCAGCGTTGGGTCCCAAAAGCCCAGCCTCTTTGTCTCAGTTTGGAACACCTCTGAAGGATCATCCCCAACATTGTGCTCCCCACCTCATCAGGTGTGGTCTCTGCAATGCACCACTCCCCAAACCCTCTGCTTGCCTCACCCCCCAGCAAGTGGTGTTTCTGAGAACATGCCCTGCATGCGGGTGTCCATCTCAGAGTCTATTTCCAGAAAACCTGACCTAAGAAAAGACTCTCTCTATGAGAAAGCCTATAGGATGACTATAGGGCAAGATACATTTTTGTCCCCAAAACTGATAATCACATTTTTAAAAATCCAGCCAGAGTGACAGATATGCAATGGGGTCCATATAACATAGATCCTTTTCTGCAACTCTGATGACAAACTGAGCTCTGGTTAAAGCTTGCTTCATGAACAAGGACGTTACTGAGCAACTACTAATCAGGAAAATGATATATGGATTAAAGTAAACACCCCAAAAGCATTTTTGCTCAATCAAAGAGATTTAAGGGAAGGGATGCTTATACCAACCAAAAGAGAAAAAAAATACCCCTTTTGTACTTCAATTAGCAAACAATAATTTGGATAATTGGAAACAAATGTTTCTTCTTTTATCACATGAATTCCACAGTTCTTTGCCCAATGCTGTCCCCTGCAGGGTAGAAGAAATCAAATCAGAAGAATCGGAACCATTCACAGGCCAGGGATCCCTGAGATCACAGCTGAGGGAGAGGAAGGTGGTGTACCCGAGGCCGGTCCTTCTTATCTAGATGTGCCCCCCGCTCCTTCTGGGAAGATGCTACCATTTCCCGGAATAGCATTTTGTAGGACGTAGGCAGCAAGAGACTTGAGGCAATGCTCTCAGCTCAGGTCAGGCCAGAAAACCAGGGACTCTGTGCTATATTGTTCCTGAAGGCAACTGCTCTCTGAAGTGAAGAGCAGAGCCGGGGATAGGCTCATGGAAGACCAGAAAAGACCAGAAGGCTCGCTCCGTGTTCCCCGAAGATCAAAACTGTAGCCTGCACGATGCTGTCCCTCCCAGGGGAATCCGCTCCTGCCCTGGCTTCGCCAAGAGGCACCTGTCGGGAAGGAATGTGGCCGTCTACTTACCCAGGTAGAGAGATTGATTTCATGAGTTTTCTGTGTCCTGGGTGCAAAAAGTGAACTCGAAACCCCGTATGTGCTCATGTTTTCATCCTTAGTTTTCTCTCAACATCCTGCCGGCTTCAGCTGACCGTCTGCCCTGTCTCTGTGCCCACAGAGGAGGACAAGGATGCGGATGGTAGTAATAATGCTTTATCTAAAATGGGGCATGTTGAATCCTCACATCAATCTCACAAGGTAATATTATCCCATTTTACAGATGAGAACACTGAGACTCAGAGAAGTTAAGTCACTCAACCCCTGTCACACAGTCAGTAAAGGTGAAGTCAGGCAGAGGGCTCCAACTTCCTGGGAGCACAAGGCTCCCAGACGCTTCTTCACTTGCCCAGCAAAGGGATGCAGGGGAGGGAGGTGTAGTGGGCCAAACCCCACCGTGAAAAATGTGAACCCGTTAGAAGCCAGGAAGCCAACATTGGTAAGCAGATGCTGATATGAACACTTCTTTCTTAGATCCTGGCAGAGGGAAAAATGCTGGTGAGGTTCATTCACTCATTCATTCAACACTGCCATAGACCTACTTTGTGCCAGTCCCGGGCTGGGGACACAGAGTTAGGGATGGCCCCAGGTTTAGAGGCATTCACAGTGTGGCTAGGAGAGGGAGGTCGGTAGTCTTGGGGGTCCTGCCTCTCTCCACAACCCCTGCCACTCTGAGGGGTCACTGGGCTGGCTGGGGCCCAGCTTCGTCTGACAAGCCACTCAGTTGTGGAGTGAGCATCTGGCGGCTGCCCTACATTTTCTACTGATGCAAACTTGTGCATCCATCTGTTTCATCTCCAATATCTCATCTTCAGTCATTTTCTGAGCCTCTTTCCGAAGCTAGATAAATAAGCCTCATTCTTACCCTCAAAACAGATCCTAGGCATTTTAGGTCCATTTTAGGACCCAGGAGTTTCCAGAAGAGAGATCATTTCACCAGGTCTCCAGAGAATTGGCAGCTCTGGCCACCCAGTGCTATCATTGGACCCCAGTGATCTGGGACACAGGAGTGGGGTGGGACCTCTCATTTCCACTGGTCCCAGAGTCCCTGAACTAGCATCTCCCCTGTTGTGCCAACTTTGCATTGAGGAGGGGTCAGAAAGCCCACAAGGAACTTATAGATGAGTTGTCTGGGAAAACGGGCCTCGGATGGAATTTGGGAGAGATCAGGACGAGGGGGGTCCTCCTGTCATGTGTGAGGCCATCTGGAGAACTGAATGTTCAAGCTTTGACAAAGCCTAAATGGGGCCTGGGGAGACAGAATCCTGGCTAACACTGGAATCTTCATTCATTTATTTGATCCCACATTTATTTATTTCAGAACAATTTATTGAGCTCCTTCTACAGTCTGGCCCTGTACTAGGCATAGGTCCTGCCCTCATGGAACTTATAGTCCATTTGGGAAGACAGGCATTAAGCAAATAATAAGGTAAGTAAATGGCAGCCCCAAGATGCTCCCCCTCAGCCCTCCGGGTAGCCGAGCCCCGGTGCCTTTCCTCCCCTGCCCAGAGAGGGCGGGTGGTCTCTGTGGGGAGCAGCAGTTCTTGGGGGGTGGGAGCACTCCTAGCCTTTACTGTCTGTCACCTAATCTCCCTATCTAAGCAAAGTGCCTCAGTTCCTGATTCCTTCAAGACTCCCTCCCCAGCCCTGACTTCTTTAAGACTCCCGAGTCACTATTTACAAACTCAGTTGTCCTGATTCGTCCATCTGTCCTCAGCTTATGTGCACCAGGGTAGTTACAACAAATAACACTGTTCGACTGCTAACAAGGCATAGAGATTTTTCACTTTGTCCTAAGAGTCCTCTGGGCTTACAAACTTGATCCCACAGCATAGATGCCCATGGAGCTCATAGCTTTCAGGGGCAGGCTCTAACACCCTGCTTTACACAAGTTTTATTTTTGCTACCGTGACACGCTCTCGTTTCAATCCCATGAACTGCAGCCACGATCATTAAGAACTTTCTGGAGTTAGACTGATGTTGGAAACATTGATCTCCTTCACTGGAAGCCTTCCACATCCCATCTGTTAGATGTTTTAACCTTTTCCTTAACACCATTAAGAGATAAAAAGTTAATCTACTGAAAAAAGATGCATGACCTTTCACAAGAGAATGGGTACCACCCTGCAGCTTTCCTCCATTGACAAATTTTAGATTCAGGAGTCAGGCCGTATGTGTACCCGAGCAGGATAATTGTGGAGAATAATATCATGGCATGACCAGGAAGGTCTCTAACCCATGTAAAGTGGCCAGAATTAGGCAAAGCGAACTTTGAGGAACACAGTCAGATTACCTTGTCAGGACACTGCTCACATCCGTGACTAATCACCTTCATTCGAGAATGCAGACATTGGCCTGGAACGTGGTGTTTGCTAACAAGAACCTGTTGACCATCGTAACCCTTAGCTGGGATCCAATAAACCAGAGTCCTCTCCATTCAGTTCATTCACTAATTCGACAATTATTTGTTGAGAACCTGGTGTGTACTAGACACTGGGGACTAGCAATGAAAAAAGTCAAAATTTCCTGCCTTCAAGGAGCTCATATTCTAGTTGAGAAGACAAACAGTAAATAAGATAAAATAAAATATAATCAGCATGTACGACAAGTAAAATGTATGGTAAGTCAAATAGTGATGAGCCCTAAAGAAAAAAGTAATGTAGTAGGGCAGAAGGATAGAAATATCTGAATGGTGGGAAGTTGAAGTTTTTCTTAAAGATTTATTTATTTGTTTTGAGAGAGAAAGAGAGCACTCGCGCATGAGCGGGAGGGGGGGTAGGGGGAGAGGGAGAGAGAGAGAATCTAGAGCAGACCCCCTGCTGAGCATGGAACCCAATGTGGGGCTCCATCCCACAACCCCGAGATACTGACCTGAGCTGAAACCAAGACTCGGACGCCCGACCGACTGAGCCGACTTGAGGGCATTATGCTAAGTGAAATAAGTCAGACAGAGAAAGACAAATACTATATGATTTCACTTATATGTGGAATCTTAAAAAAAAAAAAAGAAAAAAAAACGCATTCATAGATACAGGGAACAAATTGGTAGTTGCCAAGGCAGGGGTGGGGAGCGCCATGGGGGTAGGGGTGGATGATAAACAAAATGAGTGAAGATGGTCAGAAGTACAAAATTCCAGTTATAATTATAAGATATAAGATAAGTAAGTATAAATATAAGATAAGTAAGTCCTGGGGATGTCATGCACAGCGTGGTGACTATAATTAACAATACCCTATTTATATTTGAAAGTTGCTAAGACAATAAAAGTTCCCACCACAAGAAAGGAAATTTATAACTATGTGTGGCGAGGGATGTTAATTTACATATATAATGATTTTATATATATATATATATATATAAAACTATCATGTTATATACCTAAAATGAATACAATGTTATATGTCTTTTATATCTCAATTAAAAAATATCCCCCTGACTGAACTACCTTAGAGGAGTTCTGTTTCCCTGATTAGACTCTCATGTGAAAGGAGGCTGGCTTCAGTAATGCCAGTGCTGAACAGTAAGAGATCTCTGCGTAAAGTCTCTGAGCCTCCCTGTAAACCAGAAAAAAACAAAAACAAAAGCAAAAAACCCAAAACATGAATCTACCATAGGCCATTCCTGGGAATTCGTGCTCTATCTGCCCTGTTTACCTGCCATCAACCTTCTCCACTGAAGGGCTCATCTTTGCTCCCTGGGCACATATTAGGCTGCTTATCTTCCCTTTGTAAAGACAGCTCAGCCCTTGATCCCTTGGTCCCAAACCCTAAGGCCAGTGCCCTTGGTTCATGGGGACTCCTTCTCATCCTTCAAGGCACCCCTTCTCAGATCCACACGGGGAGGCCAAGGGCCTTGTTGTTTCCAAAAGTTCTTTCTTCTCCCATTGGATGTCACCAGCTTTTTCATCAGCATCTCTTGGAGCTTCCAGAAATGTGCCCCTCTCAAGGAGTCAGGCAGCAGACTTAGACGTTTGGTGACGTGAAAGATGCCAGTGCTCAATCTGGGTTCTCTGTACGCCGACTCTAGCTTACCCTTCTATCTGTTTCTGGAAGGGTAAGGATTAGCTGCAGCATGAACGCCTCTTTTTTTTTTTTTTCCCAGCACAAGAAAAGCTGAGATTTCTCCACAGCCACCTTGCTTTAGTTGTAGTCTGAGGATTGAATGCACTCAGCTTATTATAAAAATGATGATTCCTGGGCCCTACATTAGACCTACCAAAGCAAAACCCTCTAGGGTTGTGGCCCGAGAGTCCAGATCTTAACCCCTCCACGCCCCTGGGTATTCTTATACATACAGAAGGTTGGGAATTTGTGGGCCACAGTGTTTCAAAGCCCCAGACAAGGGCCACGGACACCTAATTGTTTTGTGTGCCCAATTACCCCTCCATTTCTGTTGGGAAATTCTTCCCTTACCACATGGGGGGATCATTTAACTATAAGACCTTACCACACAGGTCATAGTTGTTAGGTCCAGAAGTGGGCACATGGCTGACACTAGACCCATCAGAGACCCTCCTTGGGATTTTAAAGTTGAGAGCAGGAAAGATAAGCAGACTGTCTCTGTGGATTTCATATGAGGTCTGGATCTATCAGTGGCCGTTTTCCAACTCATCTAGAAAAAGGCACATAGAGAGAGAAAGAGAATGGGCATATCAAGCAGAATTCAAGATATGAGGAAGTCCTGGGGGTCAGATGTGTTCCTGCCCCTTGTGTGGTCTGGTTGTTCAGTCTGCCTGGGCTTCACTGACTTCTTTGGATTCTAGGAATGAGTAAAATCCTCCTTTTAAGCCACTTTGGATGGGGTGGAACTTTCAGCAGAGAGATTTCACACCTTTTCCCAGAAGAACAAATTAATGGTCTCAATCCCTTATTCTCTGCGTTACTTTGCACCTCTCCAAATCAGATCTGGAGGAAAGCTCAGAAATCATGTCACACACTGTAATTGAGTCCTAGATTTCTCTGGACATTCCAAGGAATGAGCAGGTTCTCAAGGGTTAGGCTCCCAGTTCCCCCTCCCCCAGAGCTACACCTTTTCATCTGTTTAGATATTAGGTTTCCAGGTACAATTTTTTTGCAAAACAAGAGTTCTGTTGCAAGGAAAACAAACAAACAAACACACTGACCTACCCTTTCTCCCATTGTACAGTTGGGGTAACTGAGGGGCAAACACTTGCTCAAGGTCAAAGAGCCAATTCTTAGACTAAACACAAACAACTGGATTTAAAAAATGGGCCAAAGATCTTAAGGATGCCTGAGCAAAGAAACTATACGGACAGCAAATAAACATATGAAAGGATGCTCCACATCGTAAGTCCTCAGGGAAATGTAAATTAAAATATGAGATACTGACTGCTACACACCCATTAATTAGAATGACCAAAATCTGGATCGCCGACAACACCAAATGCTGGTGGGCATGTGGAGCAACAGGAACTCTCCTTCATTGCTGCTGGAAATAAAAATGGTGAAGCCACTATGGAAGACAATTTGGCAGTTTCTTACCAAACTAACTTACCATATGATCTACCAATCGCGCTTCTTGATATTTACCCAAAGTTACTTGAAAACTTATGTCCACGCAAAACCTACACATGGATGTTTCTAACAGCTTTATTCATAATTGCCAAAACTTGGAAGCAACCAAGATGTTCCTCGGTAGATGAAAGGATAAATTAACTGTGATATGTGTGATATTATTTAGTGCTAACAATAAATATGCTATCAAGCCCGCAAAGACATGGAGGAAACTTAAATGCATATTATGAAGTGAAAGGAGGCCATCTAAAAAAGATACCTACTGTATGATTCATTTGTATGGCATTCAGGAAAAGCAAAAACTATGGTGACAGTAAAAATATCAGTGGTTGTCCGGATTTGGTGGGAAGAGAGGGATGAATAGGCAGAACCTGGAGGAGTTTCAAGGCAGTGAACATACTCTGTGTGATACCGTAATGATGGATACATGTCCTCATACATTTGTGCAAACCATGGATGATACAACACCAAGAGTGAACCCTCATGGAAACTATGGACTCTGGGTGATAAGGATGTGTCACTGTAGGTTCATCATTTGTAACAAATGTCCCATTCTGGTGGCGGTTGTTGATAATGCATGAGGCTCCGCATGTGTTGGGACAGGAGGTATATGGAAATTCTCTGTATCTTCCTCTCAATTTGGCTGTGAACCAAAACAGCTATGTAGACTTTATATATCTATATATAGATATAGATATCTATATTTATTTATTTCATTAATTTTATTTAACATAAATTTTAATTTTAATTAGTAATTAATAATAAATATTAATATTAAATAAAAAATTAATTAATATGGATTTATTTAATAAATATAAATTAAATTAGTTAATTAAAAAATCAATTGACAAATAAAATGGAAACCCACCACACAGGGCGCCTGGGTGGCTCAGTCGTTAAGCGTCTGCCTTTGGCTCAGGTCATAATCCCAGGGTCCTGGGATGGAGCCCCGCATCGGGCTCCCTGCTCAGCCGGGAGCCTTCTTCTCCCTCTCCCACTCCCCCTGCTTGTGTTCTCCCCTCTTGCTGTATCTCTCTCTGTCAAATAAATAAATAAATAAATAAAATCTTAAAAAAAAAAAAAGAAAGAAACCCACCACATACTTTCTAGACTTGGTTATCTGAAAACTATTCCTTTCATATACTTTGAAAGGTATAAGTTTTTTAAAAAATAAACATTAGCACGAGTTTCTCTTGGGAACCTGTGATCTGGCTCTTTCTGGGCAGCCTTGCCTCCCGGCCCAGCCACCCATGGGACGATGTGGCCATACACGCCCAACCAGACTTCCCACCCCACCCAACCGTGCCTTCGTGTGACCCCAGTGGGGAGTCGCTTGGCACCCAGTAGGCCCTCACTAAGTCTTTGATGAAGCGAGAAACAGAAATCTCCCTTTTGGAACAACCTGCATCCCCTGAGTGAAAACACATTCCAATATAGCAACAACACAAAAAAGCAGCCCGGTGGCTGAGGCCGATTCCGGGTTTCAGCTGCCACTCGAAGGGCGCAGTTGGTCACCTTCAGTGCCAATCTCAAGAGTGAGAGCAGATGTGAAAATCAAACACAGGATTTCAGAACTATAAACTGTTTATCCGTGAGCTGAGGAAACGCATTCATCGCCCAAGCTGGCCACCGGTCCCAGAGTTCCTTCCTTCCTAAAGGGCGTCGGACAGTTATTTTTCCCTCGGTGGCAGTGTGAGCCCTCGCTGGGTGGGAGGGTGTAGACTGGGCTGTGTGCTGACGGCCCAGCCGGGGAGGGGGCACCTCCCACTGCCATTAATTTGTAGTGAATGAGCACAGTGATCCTACCTGATACCTAGATCACGTGCCTAACAGCCACCTCCCGGGCCGCCATGGGGCTTGCAGAACAAGAAATAAAACATCAGGAGAATCCAAAGCATTGTCTGCTGTGGGGAGAAGGCAGAGGTTGAGACTGTAGTCGGTGCCAGAGCAGGCCCAAAGGGCCTGGAATTTACCTCATGGGGGTGCCAGGTAAGGGAGGCAGAGCAGGGCCTGTGCACAAATGGGGTGGCTGGGACATTGCTAGGGTATGAGTGGGTGCAAATAAAAAGAAGGGCCCTGAGCCCCACAGAGCTGGGCTGGAACCCCGGCCCCACCACGCCCTTACTATGAGACAAGGTGCCACTCTGGGCCTCTGGGTTCTCCTCCGTAAAATGGGACAATAGTAGCCCTGGTCCTCTAGCCCGCTTGTGAGGATCGGATGAGATCCCTCCTGCATGTCTCTTCGTATAGTGAGCGCCCGGTAAATGGAAGTGATCGTTGGTGCGGTGGTCATCATGAGAGGGGTCCAGGCTAGGGAGCAGCGGCCTCCATGACCAGCACCAAGCAGGCCTCCCAGACCCTCAACACCCCCTTCCACTTCCTCATCCCGTCTTTCAAGGTGGCTCTGTTCCTTTGACACTCTTACTTCGCAGGAAGAGCCGTCACCCTGGAGGAATAATGGATCTGGTTTGCTCTACCACTTCCTAGCTTGGGGCAGGTCTCTCCACCTTCCTGAAGCTTCATTTCGTCACCATGAAACCAGACAAGAATCCCTCCCTTTGGGAGCTCTTGTGAGCGTTACTTGAGATCGTGAATATAAATGGCGTCATGTCGTCAGGCATGTTTTAGGCACTGCATATATGGCAACAGTAATAATTATGATGGTGGATGCTGTTATTGAGGGCTGACAGCTGGCAGAGCCCCCAAATAATTTCTATCTGAGGGAAAGGCATTGGGCATGGAGCCGTACCTGGGCTAGACCCTAATAAACAGGCTTCAAAACCCTACAAGGACCGGTTACACAGGCTCTTGGTTTTCCAACTCTCATTCTATCCTCGTGAAATCTTATTCATGGAGGGAGATTACTAAGGGTTACCCCTACTTGACAGATGAGATCACTGACCCTTGCTAAGCATGCTGTGGGATTCCAGGAGATGCAGGGCAAGGTGAGGCTCCAGACCTGTCTGAAATCTTGAAGCCCAGCAGCCCTTCCACTGTCATGGTGGCTCACAACCAGGGGATATCTGGCAATGGTCGGAGGCATTTTTTCTTTGTCACAACGGAGGGGAGGTGCTATTGGCATCTAATGGGGAGAGGCCAAGGATGCTGCTAAACATCTTCTAATGTGTGGACAGCCTCCACAATGAAGAATTACCCAATAGTGCCGTGGTTCAGAACCCATGAACCACTCCATGGCTGCTTCCAATTGTGGTATCCTGACCAATGGAAGTCAGAGGGCAATAGAAGGGACACCGAGGCCAGGGAAAGTGCTGGAGGTGGTGCCCATACACATCTCACTTTCCCTACCCGAACTCAGACACTGAGATCTTATTGCCCAGCTCTGGTCTGAACAGTGTTTTTTCAAAAAATGTGTTAGTTGCGATGGTAGTCGTTAGGTCTCCTCACCCCAAACTCCCCATTCTTCTAGTTGGCATGTGTAAGGCTGCCTTTCTGTGACCTCGCAAATTTAGGGGTAGCCATGTGACTTGCTTTGAGCAATGCAATGTGAGCAAAGGTATTATCTATCACTTCTGGCAGGTGCTTCAAGAACCAGAGAGTGACTCATTGTATTTCCATTTCTGTGCCTTGGCAAAGAGAAGATTCTGGCAGAGAGAAAGGGGCAGGGAGAGAGAGAGAGATATAGAGAGAAAAAGAAAGAGTGAGCATTATCCTCATCCTGGGTCCCTGAGTGAAGATGACACAGGGCTCAGCCCGAAGCATACCGCTGATGACATGCAGTGTGAACAAGATGTATATTTTCATTATTTCAAGCCACTCATGTTTGGGACCTCTTTGTTGCCACAGTCTAAATTCACCTCTCCTGAACCATACCATCACCAAGATTGGAAAATAGAGAGATTTCATATAAAAACCTGGATTTCAGGGCACCCGAATGGCTCAGTTGGTTCAAGCATCCGACTCTTGATTTCAGCTCATGTCATGATCTCAGGGTCATGAGGTCAGCCCTGCTTGAGATTCTCTCTCTCCCTCTGCCCCTCCTCCCACTCACACACATTCTTTCTCTTTCTCAAAATAAATAAATAAAATCTTTAAAAAAATGGATTCTCTCTCTCCCCCTCTATACCCCTGCTCACATTCTCTCTCTCTCTAAAAACAAACAAACAAACCAAACTGGATTTCCATTGTATCTCGGGAAATGAGAAATTCTGGAGATGCGGGGTCTTCAGTCCATATCACAAGACCAGGAACACCCGTGTGATGGCCACACGGTCCACTTCGCTCATTTATATTATGTGCTTGGCGATTGGGGTATCTGGGTTTGTGATGCCTGCTACCAATCTTGTCAAGAGTCAGCCTTGCCAAGTTGAAAAGGTAGAAAGGTACTTCACCTAGCCAGCCTATTCAACCCCCCGTTTCTAGGGTGGGAGAAGGAGAGCCAGGTGAGGGCAATCTGAAAGAGCTTGGCCACCTGGAATGATGGCTCCTAGTTTCTAAGGAACAGGTGGTGCCTCATAGTTCCTGCAAATGGGGGATGTTTTGCTGCTCTGTTTTAAAGGGGCTTTTCAGACCTTTAATTCACTCATTCGTCGACTCGTATATTCGTATGCTTGACCAAGAGAATGCAGTAGAAGTGAAGCTGTGCCAGACTGAGCTTACATCTTAACAGACCTGAAATCTTCCACTCATGCTTTCTTGGAAGATCGCCAAGGTGACATACTTAAGCCTGGGTCCTCCTGCTCCACCCAAGCTGCTCCACATGATACCATGTGGAACGGGGATGAGCTCTGCAGCTAATCTGGCAAGGATGAGTGTTGGTTGTTGCTTTTAGTGACTCTATTTTGATATGGTTTGTTACTATCACAAGATAACTGAAACAGTGTGAATCTGACTAGAAAGGAGGCCCCCAGGAAGAATGTTGAAAGTGCCAACTTGGCTTCTTATAGCTTTTTTATGATAAAGAAGGAGGAAAGAGAGCTATAGAAGGAGCTAGTCAGTTTCCAAGCAGAATTTAGAGAACTTTTAGTAGGCTCAGAAGAGTTTCTTGAGCTGGCAAAAAATATTCTCAAAATAAGGAATAACTTCAGGGTACAAATCAGATCCTTAAGACCCTTGTTACTGCCTCAGAAAGGTTTAAAGCTATTTAAATTTAGTAAACCCTCTTAGCTAGACAAAACAAAGAATTGTAGGGACATTGTCCTAAAGCATGTCTCAGGAAGAATAATGGAAAAGGCTTTTGGGTCATGAAATCAAAATCATCAAGGTTCACAGAGAACCTGCAGAGTTGTTTTGTTTTGTTTTTAAAGATTTTATTTATTTATTTATTTATTTATTTGAGAGAGAAAGAAAACATGAGCAAGAAGGGAAAAGAGGGGTAGAGGCAGAGAGAGAAGCAGACTCCCCACTGAGCAGGAAGCCCAATCGATGTAGGGCTTGATCCGAGGGCCCTGAGATCACGACCTGAGCCAAAGGCAGATGCTTAACCGACTGAGCCACCCAGGCGCCCCAGAACCTACAGAGTTTTAAAGAGCATTTTATTGGTAAACACACTACCAGCTTGCATCAAAAGGGATCTGAACCACTCAAAACGAAAAGAAGCTTCTGGTTCCCCAACTTTTGATAAGCAGTAAGCATGCTGAGTGGCAAACTCAGCTACAAATATGAGCCAATTTTTATGTAAAAAGAGGGACCTCTCAGAGGACAGGGCCAAGACTGTAGGGAGCTGAGGGAAAATCTGGGAAGAAAACAGAAGTAGGAATTTTCTAGAGAGAAGAGCTGGGTCATGATCAGCTAGTATTCCATGCCCACAGAGGACAAGGCCTGGCAATGGGTACCCGGTAGGATTTCAGAATTGCTATGGACCAGTGAGTGCTTGCCATTTCTCTTTTTGTTTTGTTTTTGTAATTTTTATTTTTTGTTAAGGAATTTGATTATTCCTCCTTGTTTTCCTTTTTTTAAAATCAGTGAACATCTTTAATGTTTGTTTTGTTTTGTTTCTTAAGTAAGTTCGATGCCCAGTGTGGGGTTTGAACTCACGACCTTGGGATCAAGAGTCACAAGCTCTACAGACTGAGCCAGCCCAGTGCCCGCCCATTCTTTTTTTTTGAAAGGAAGTCTCTATGGGAGTTATTCTGCCCATGTTTTGCCATTGTTCATTGGGTGGAGGAGTGCAGGTAACTTGTCCTTGTACTTAGTTCTGTAAGGAACTTCTCCTGAGGAGTTTTATCTGCATCGAGACCTGATTTCAACGACTTGATTTTTGATGACTGGCTATAACAATTCCTCTTATCCTGAATGCCCTTTTATAATATAAGTGAGCCACCTCTCCCATCAAGAGACAGAGCCAGTTTCCCCTCTTCTTGGATCTAAATGGCCTGAGACTTTCTCTGACCTTTAGAATGTGTCAGGAGTGACACTGTTCAACTTCTGAGGTTGGGCCTTCAGAGCCCTGGCAACTTCCATGTCTCCTTCTGGAACATTCTTGCTCAGTCTAGCTCATTTGAATGTTGGGAGACCCTATGGAGAGAGAAACCCCATGGAGGAGAACCAAGGTGTTCTTAGATGCCCAAGGAGGCCATCATGGATCTTCCAGCCCCAGTCGAGCCACCCCAGTCAGCTCCATGAGAAGCAGAAATGAGCCATTCCTGCTGAGTTGAGACCTGCTCACATTGCCAATCCACAGTATCACAAGGAGCAAAAGGCTGTTGTAAGCCTCTAAATTGGGGGGGGATTTGTTACACAGCAACAGATAACTAAAATAAGGCATTTGTTCAGGTGCTTTCTGAGCTTAAGCTGATGAAATTGCTCCCATTTCACTCCAAATCAAAGCTGGGCTGTCAGAAATGACATCTCAAGAGCTCCACACCTCATCAGTAGCCTTACTCCCTGACAGGCCTCGAAACAGCTCCCAACATGTGTGCGGAGAAGCTCACCGGGGAGTCAGATGCAGCTACTGAAAGCACGCTCTTTGCTAGGTTGACATCTTACTTCTTTCACTTCCAAGGAAAAATGAGGAGTGGAGAATGAGAGAGGGAGAAATGACACCGGTGCTCTCCCCTTTCCAAATTCCAAGGGGAATTTTTTTATTATATTCATTTTTCTTCTTAGCTACCCCTATTGACCAACTGTGAGGGGCCAGGCGCATAACAAGTATAGCTTTTAAGGAAGTTGCTCTTGAAATCCCCATTTTTCGGATGAAAAAACTGAGACACCCAGAAGTGATGTAACTTAGCTGAAGCCATTCAATTAGGAGGACAGGCACCTGGACCAAACACCCAGTGGCCAACCTCTGTGCCGTGCCCTGCCTCCTTTCAGGCCGTGTACACTGTGCTTGCATTGGCCACACTAGGCTCTGAAAACAGAAAAATGATTTGCATATGCAAGTCATTACCTGCAAACTTGAGAAGCTAAGTGAACAGCAAGGTGTGGCTTGGGATGATCATGAACTTGGGCTGGAGTGAGATACGGTATACGTAGAATGGCAGCAGGAAGGAAGAGAAGCATTTTTAAATAGAGAAGGAAGGGCGAGACTTATTAGGGAATTAATTCTGTCTGACCCCGTGCTGGGGAGTGGGGATATTTGTCCTGTTTTACTGATGAAGAATCTATAGCTCAAGGAAGCTAAGCAACTCACCCAAGGTCACACAGCCAATAAATGACAGAGATGTTCAAATCCAGGGGTTTCCAGTGCCAACATACATTCTCTTTCCATGGGGCTGAGCTGGCTATGGGAGGAATGGTGCCACGGAAGACCATTTCCACGACAGGCTAGAGTCATGGGCACCCATATTCATAGGCAAAGACAACTTTCCTTTGGCCCCGTTCCTCTCAGGCTTGACCCTCAACATTCTAAGCAGCCATGTGTCTCCAGCCAGCACCTTGAATCAGTGGGTAAAGTTCAAAGAAATAAAAGTGTACGATCCTATGGAATCCAGAGTATATTAAGTAAGATACCCAGTAAGCCTTCTTGGTCTATTTCTATTTTCAAATTTCTGATAGGTCATTCATTTATTCATTCCTCTGATAGTATTTATTAACCACAAACCTCGTCACAGTGTTACCTACTACAGTTATTCAAGACGCTTTAAGGAATGAAACAAAATTCCTCTCCTCATGAGATCTATGTTCTCCTGGAGGAAACAGACCATATGTAGCTTTCTTCCGAGCAAATCTGCTTTTCTTCCAATTAGAAATAAACTCGGGTTGGTCTGAAGAAGCCCGAAAAATAGCAAAACTCCCTATTAGCCTCCTTTCTCATTTATTAAAATCCAAACAAGTTCATCTGAGATGAAATCTCAGTGCGTATGATTTTTGCCCGCTGCCCCTCTACCAGGAGGCCAGGCTGTGGTTAGGGACTATTTGGGGCACCCTGACTAAGAAGCTCTCTGCACTCACCCCACACCCGGGCTGACCACAGGCATCCTCGCTCAGGACCTCCCTCTACAGCCCAGCTCCAGAGTGTCTCTTTAAAGCGAGCCAGGAAAAGTCCAAGACATACTTTCCCCCTTGCTGATAGCAATTAATGTGCCACAAGTCATTGCTGAAATAAGTTGCTTATTTTAAAGCAACTCAAACGGGCTATTTCATTTTCTGGGCCCGTTCATTAAAATGCTGATTCACCCTTTTGCAGAAGCAATTGAAACCCTATTTAGGAGGCTGACCACTGTTCCAACTTTAGCTTAAGTCCTTGGACTGTGAGCTTATTTACTACTTCGTCATTCAGGGAGTGCGAGAGAGCACTTATTTTGATATTTAATTCAAAGGCAGAGGAATGAGGGAGGGTCATGAAATTACCAGTTAGAATTGGTATCATTGGCAAGACTTCGTAAGGTCACCGAAGAGTCATCAATCCTCACGGATGACGATTCCAAAAAAAATAGTAGTTATAAAAGGGAAAATACCAATTGTTGTCTTGTCAAACAAAAAACTCAGCATTGTGTTTCGCATGAACACCCAGTAGCTTCCACCAATTTTGCAAAGCACGTTTCCCTTTGGGCGGGGCGGGGGCGGGCGGGGCGGGGGGGGGGGGGGTGTCAGGTCTCCTTTCTATTACATCCTTCCATTGATATCCTGGAGGCCCCAGGGGATGACAAATCCACCCAGACATTTGTAACTCTAAAAGTTCATTTGCGTCATTTGTGTCCGAGATGGGTCATTATTCTAGGCTCAAACCACATCCTGCAAAATGAAAACAACAAGGAGACCTTTGACCAAAAACTGGGGAGGAGGTAGGGAGAAGCAGCAAGGGGGCTGGAGGGCTGTTAAGGTGTGTTAAAAGACAGGGCTAGCGTTTCGGGAGTTTTGAGCAACAAACTCCCTGCAGTGTAATGTAATTACGACCTTTTCCTGGCTAAGTGTAGTACCCTGGAGATTACTATAAGTAACTTATAATAGAATTTTTATTAGCGGTAGTAATTTTTTATGATAATTAGAGTAATCTGCAGCCCATAAAATCCGAAGATATATAGTTATATCTTTTGTATGGGGAAAAGTGTTTCGTCCAACTATGGAAACACCATATATGGCAAACGCAGGTTTATGGCCACTGTCGGTTTTTATGCTGGGCTGTTTGGTGTTCCTTTCCTTATTAACGCCCTTCATTACTTCGGCAGTAAACATTTGATGACAAACTAAAAACGTGCTCCACAGAATCGGAAGGCAGCAGAAGCATCTCCAAATGCCTGCTAGCCCAGAGCCCTCCTCCCGCCCCCCAACTGCTTTCTCTCCTCCCCCCGCCACCTCCCGCCAGAGGTTTCCCAAAGGTAAGGTCATTCGTCAACCAGCCCTCCATCCCTACCCTCCACGTCAGCCCTGTCAGTGTCCGTGTTTTGGGTCTAACACAGAACTATCATAAAAGGATCCAACTAGAGCATAATTCCATGAGGACGCATGGGGCTACCTGAGTCTGCCCAGAGGAATATCGAGAGACTTGAACAGAATACTCATGTTTACGCTGACTGTCCACTAGTAAAGGGATGTTTCCTTAGCTGCTGTAACAAATAAACCCCCACATTTCGATCACTTAACACCGTAGATGTTTATTTTTGGCTCACCTATATATCAAGCGCAGGTGAACCTGGCCAGAGAGTATTTTGCTGGCAAGTGGTGATTTTTAGAGACCCAGGCTCCTTCCATCTTATGATTCCACCGCCCCCTGGGGCTTAGTAGTCAGCATGCATTTGGCAAATGCGGGAGGAGGGCTGTTGACTTAAAGGCCCATTTACTTAAAGGCCCATCCCAGAAGTGATACGCTTGGTTGGTGAGAACTAGTCACATGGCCCCAACCAGGTGCAAGGGATCCTGGGAAGTTTAGTCCTGGGCGTAGCAACTGCCCCACTTCAAGAACTCTATAGAAGAGGGAGCAAGAATTTTGTTGGGCAGCTGGCCCACCCCTACCCCACTGGACAAGACACGGTCTATGAGGAAGTATGAGGAGGCCAAGCTGTTCACAGAAACAGAGCATAGTGAGTATGATATTCAACAACAACATTCTAAAGTCAAACCATCTGTGTTCCAAGCCAACCTTTTCCTCTTATTGTCATTACAATATTGTTCAGGCTCGTTAACCTCTCTGAGCCCCAGCTTATTCAGCTCTAAGATGGGAATAAAAATAGCTAAAATGACAGGAATACATAGGATATGCTAGATACTATTCTAAGTGCAGTAGAAATGTTATTTCTTCTAATATTCATGGTAACTCCCTGAGGTAAGTGCAGTTGCTATCTGAGCTGAGGTGTAGAGAGGTTAAGTAAGTCACCTACGGTCACACGGGTTATGTGGAATCAGGATTCAAGTGTAGACCTCTTAGGTACTAGCCATAGAGCCTCGTTACTGATTTAGTGCCTAGCTCATGCAGTTGCTGTGGAGATTATTTGAGATGATAATCAGAAAAAGGCTTTGACAACTAGTGAGCACTTAATTTATTTACCTAATTATTTATGCATGCCACCAAATACCTCCTCCAACACCTGGTTACAATGCCCCAGAAATACACAATTAGAATTACTGTTTTGGGTGAAAGTAACATTTTTTGAAGACTATTCTGCCTAAGTCTGTTCTCAAAGGATATTCCTTAAAAAGGGGCTCTGTGATCAAATCAACGAGGGGATATGGAACATCCTGTCTTAGGGATTCGTACATATATTAGCCCATCAAAGGCCCTGATAAGTCCTGCAATAAAGAAACCTATTTAACTTTTTTTTAACCCTGCAATTCTCAAATGTATTTGCTTTGGAATCCCCTAATTAACGTAGCATTTATTAACACTCTAAGGAGCTAGTACATACTAGCTTAATATACTTTATTACACATTGGGTAACGTTATACTGTCTCAGAAGTTCCCAGTTGAAAACTATTGTGTCTGAAAGCTGTGCCTGCAAAAGCTAACTGAGGCTGGGCCTTAGAATTTGGGTCAGAGACTGATGCTTTATAAATGTTCTGTTTTTACTTATCAAGGATTTTGGGGATGTGGGGAGATAGGGGGCTATTTAAACTCTACTGTCTTTGGAAATTCATGCTGATTTTTTATTGACCTTAACAAAAAGGGTTATTTATAGCTCTGTTGATATCTCAATGCTTTCTACTTAATCTTCAACCCCAAGAAACAACATTGTCCTCAAGATGGAGATGCTAATGGCTATTGAACAGGAGAGGAGAAAGGAAACCAGTTCACGGTCCCTCCTAGTTTCATTTTTCATTTGAAAATGTATTTAACCCCCCAATCTTGATTGTTAAATCAACCAGAAGTCAACTAATTAGAATTCTCAATTAACCAGAAACTTGTCCCTTCACCATTCATTGGAGAGAAAAAAAAGATAAATGACAAGTTAATAAGCTGATAACAGTAATTTTAAAACAAATGGGAAAGTATTTTCCATAAGAATGACTAAAGTATTATTTTTAATGAATAAACAGATCATAAAAATCAATAAAAAATCAAGTTGATGGAAAATATAGGATAGGAATAGATTAGGTATAGAGAATGCAAATGACTAATAAACATAAAATGTCATTTTGCTAATCAAAAAATGTAAATGAAAATTGATAAAATCCAATTTTTCACTTGGCAAATGAATAAAGATTAAAAGATCCTCCATGCTTGTCAGGGTACCAAACATAAAAATATTTATGTCCATTGGCCTGATAATGCCACTTCTAGGAATTTCTCCTTAAAAAAAAAAAATCAAGGAAGCAAATATAAATTTGTGTACAGAGATATTTATTGCAATGCTATTTGCAATATTGAATGAGAAAAACATTAGCCTAGTTGCAGAGAAAGATCTGGGAATATCATAGTTACTCATAGTGGAATATTATGATGGGTATATAAAATGATATTTTCAAAGCAGTATTAATGGCAAGGGAAACTTCTCATGTAATTAATATTAAGACAAATTACAAGATGTAAAACTGCATTTATACTATTCACTCATTTATATACATATAAAAGAGGAACAGATGCAGAAAGAAAGAGAGAGAGAAATATGAAGCAAATATAACCGAAAATGTTAATAGTGGCTATTTCTAGGTCGTAAAATTAGAAGTTATTTGGTTCTGTAATTTTTACCTTTCTGTATTTTTCCGCATTTCCACAATGACCAGGAGCGGTTTTTGGTAATCAGAAAAAATGAAATAAAAACAGCAGAAGTTAGGAGCAGAACAAAGACGATGTTTTCGGATCACTGCTGATTCCTATCAGCTCTCCCTCACACACCCAAGCCTGTATTGTGAAGACTGATGTTTATTCAGAATGGCAACCCAGAAGCTCTGTGAGATCCTCAGTCACTGAGAAAGTATTTGCTGAATTTACCGCATCAACCTTCCTGAGGCGGGAACGTGAAACACCACATCTTGGAAAGATTTTCAGCAATATGATTTGAAACCAAAAGGCTTCTTGTCGGGGCGCCTGGGTGGCTCAGTTGGTTAAGCGACTGCCTTCGGCTCAGGTCATGATCCTGGAGTCCCGGGATCGAGTCCCGCATCGGGCTCCCCGCTCAGCGGGGAGTCTGCTTCTCCCTCTGACCCTCATGATCTCTCTATCTCATTCTCTCCCTCAAATAAATAAATAAAATCTTTAAAAAAAAAAAAAAAAGGCTTCTTGTCTAGCCCGCATTTAACCAAAATATCACGTTAACCAAAATGACACATTAACGGAGAATTCGGATCAGGTGAGATTTTGCTGGATACATGGTTGTGTAATTATCTGCTACTCTGGCTGGCTCATACCCCTGCTGTTTGTTGTTGTTGTTATTTTGGTGACACAGAAAACTAAAACCTGGCTATATAACTCAGTTCTGGAATACTCCATCCACTCTTTCCTGTGGCAGAGGTTACTCTGTGTTCACCAAATCCCAAATTTTGTTTCTCCTGGGCACACAGACTATATTTTCCAGTCTCCTTGGCAGCTGCGTGCAGCCATATGAAGAGTGCTGGCCAAAGAAAGGTGATCAGAGGTGATGAACACCACTTGCTCAGGTCTGGCTTCTCAGCACCCCTCCCATGTGCTATCAGCTCTGCTCACTCTGGGCTCCCCCACCTGCTGGACACAGGAAAAGTGTCTAGGGGGAGGACTCTAGGGCCCAAAGACTGGGCCTTAGAGTCCACTACATAGAAGGAGCCTGAATCCCTGCATGACTGTATGGAACAGAGTGCAGGCTCACACATGCGTGCATACACCCACGTGCATGCGTGTGCACACACACACACAAACACACACACACACACACACACAGCAGGTCTTTGGGGGAACTATATCGTGAATGAGAAATAAACAGTTCTTGTATTACATCACTGAAGTCTGGGGACTTGTTTGTTACAGCAGCTAGCTTTCCCCAATGAATATAGCACCTTAGGACAAACACACTCCCATTACTCTCAGCAGGACTTCATTGTAGATGAAGTAGTAGATTTAGAGATCTCAAGCTTGGATTTAAATCCCAGTTCCACCACTTTCTAGCTCTAGGGCCTTGAGCAAATTAATTCTATCTCTCCGAAGCTCAGTTACCTTTTCTGAAACTGAGTATAAAAACAGTACCCATCTCATGGTGTTGCTGTGAAGTTTAAATTAATGATTGTAATTAAGTGCCCGGTGCGGTTCGTGATGAAGGGTACGCGATCAGCAAATGGGGGCTTCTCTTTCTCATAGGAATGACATCCATCATAGCAACTGCTTTTCTTGCAACCTGAAAGCAAAGAGATCAGTCCCTGAGGTCAATGTTCCAGACACTCTTCCTTTATCTGGGTGCTGCCCACAATTCTCCAGTTTCTAGAACTGTCTCATTCACACATCTTGAACCAAAATGTGTCTGGCAAACTAAAAATAAGAGAATCAAATAGAAGAAGTATCAGCAAAGGACCCTAAATAACCTTTGCTGTGTTGGAGTGTAGCCGATGTCCGTTCTGTATCCTCAGAACAGAAATCATCTGGGATTGAAAGTGTGCACAAAAGAGCCTTCAATGATTCATTTATACACACGCATACACACACATACACACACACACACAAACACACACACATTTATCAAGCATCCCCTGGCATTGTGGTAGGTGCTGCAATTACAGCAGCGCAAAGAGCTCTTGGCCCACTGGGTGTGATACAGAAGTAAACAGACAAAAAAGTAGTGAGATTAAGGGCTATAACTCATTTATCTAGTCATTCAACAAATGCTGAGCATGGAAATGTGCCAGGCACTCTTCTAGGTGCCAAGGATTCATCAGTGAACAAAACAGGGGGAAAAAATCCCTACCAATGTGAGGTTCACATTCCAGATAATGTACAGACAATCTATCGAATAAAGAAGTGAAATATAGTTCATGTTGGATGGTGATCAGATCTATAGAGCTATGTAAAGCTAGTGATGCAGTAGAGACCACTAGCATGGGATTTCAGGGGGGCAGGGCACCCTCACTGAGAGGGAGACATTTAAGCAGAGTCCGGAAGTAGGTGGCGGAGGATGCCATATTGTTGTCCAAGTTGAGCATATTCCAAGCAGAGATGACCAAGGCAAAGGGCACCACAGCAGAAGCCTGTTCGGGGGGCTCAAAGGACAGCAAGGAGGCAGTGTTGACTGGGGCAGAGTGAGCACCCTGATCTTGGTTATTCAGTCTCGCCTATCATATTGCACTTGGTGTTGGCCCTCGGGCTTGGGCTTCTGTTCTCCAACAACATTGTGAGAGCTTCCGGCAAGGGGACGTGGGTGTGGAAAGGCAGGAGATGGAGGAGTGTGATAAAAGTGAATATGAAATCAGCAAAAGACAAGTATCTCATGTTTGCTACCATGATGACACGTACTATCACTCCTTCCTTATCCAGAGATAAGGAGACTGCAGCCCTGGAGGTCAGCGGCGGGGAGGGATTGAAGCTCTTGCAATACAAACAGTGGCTCATGGGACATGGCAGCGTGAAACAGGAGAGAGGCTGAGGCGGATGAGCATGAAAGGGATACAAGGCAGGGGCCATGTCCCAACAGCAGCCCCCAGAGGTTCTTCCTACCTTCTCCACCACCCCTTACTGATGACACACATCCTCGGGGAGAGAGGTGGGCTGGCGAGTAGCTGTTTCTGTTCTACTTTAGGTCAGAAAGCTTCTAGGGGAAGGTGGTCTGGTCCTTCCCATTATTTCACTGATTCAGAGATCCTCACGCCCTGGGCAGGGGCTCTCAAGTGGGGGCCTTTGTGAGGAGCCGCATTGCTCCTGACAGTTCCAGTCCAGAAGTTCTAGCACCCTGAGCTCCTCCACTTGGCACATGCAGTTTTTAATACAATTTCTCACTGTCCATAGACGGTCAAGATTTTTAAAAAAATATTAATTTAGTCATTTTTTTTGAAGAGGCAAAATGTATTCAGAACCAAAACAAAAACCTGAAAGTCACACAGAGAGAACCTTCCCCCACACCATCCCCTTCCCCCCCACCCCTGCCACACAATCCCTTTGCCTGACCCAACCCTGACCTTTAATTTCTTGTGTATCTATCGTCTGAAAGAGACCAGGTAGCTCTATCTGCCCCTCTCCCCGCCCTTAGTACAAATGATACTATCTTGCTTTTTCACTTAATAAATTATAGAAAGAGGCTTCTTCTTCTTTTTTATGGCTGCATGGTATTCCATTGTGTGTGCGAACCACAATTTATTCTACCAGTCTCTATTGATGGATGCTTGGGTTTTTGCCGACGTTCTGCTATTACAAACGGTGTGGTAATGAATAGCCCTGCATATGTAGCATTGTATACATGTTTGAACATATCTGTGGGATGGATACCTGGTAGTGGGATTTCTCCATTAAAGGGTGTGTCCACTTATAATTTTGGTAGATGCTGTCCAATTGCCCTATATAAAAGTTGTTCTGAATTACTTTTAACCAACAAATGTGCAAGGGAGCCTCATTCTCAGCACACCCTCACCAACACCGTTTTTAAACATTTTCCTCCCTGCCAATCTAATAAGAGGAAATGGAATTTAATCTGATTTATTTTATTATTTGATTTATTTTATTGTGAGCGGGGTGGTCTTCTTGGGGAAGATTGGGCCCCTCTAGCTCCACATTCTACCCTTCTCCCCCCTGCTCTGGATTTGGGAGACTGACCTCTATGAATGATTGCATCACTTGGACTCCCTCACTTCTGGCTTCTAGTTGAGCTTGGTCTGTCGGAGGGAGGAAGAGGCAAGATGAAGGAGGAAAGGAGGAGAGATGTCGTTCCTGGCTTTGGTCTCACTGAGTCCTGGTCAGTGCTGTGGTCAAGGGGAATAACACTCTGCCCTAGGGCACACGATCTCAGTGGAGACCCTCTTCCATTATCTCATTTCTCACCAGGTTCCAGAGCATCATTCTCTGTCCTTGCCTTTTTAGGCCTAGGAGAGTTAGCCCCTTCCTGCTGGTGCCTCTGCATCCCTTGTGGTCCCCTAAGCCCTGCACACAAACCCTCTGAATGTGCCATCTCTTTCCAGCCAGGACTCTGGTGGATGCAAAAATTATTTTTTTTAAAGATCTATTTATTCATTTTAGAGAGAGAGAGAATGTTGTGAGAGAGTGGGGGAGAGGTAGAGGGATTGAATCTTCAAGTAGACTCCTGGCTGAGCGCAGAAACCAATGTGGGGCTTGATCTCACGACCCATGAGATCATGACCTGAGCCAAAACCGAGAGTCGGATGCTCAACCCAGTGAGCCACCCAGGTGCCCCCCAAATTATTTTTTTTAATTTAACATGCCAACCTTTTGAAGAGTTTGGTGTTGGAAATCAACTGATAATTACACATCTAAGAAGGAAAAAAAAAACCCCAAAAGGAAAAGCTCCTAAAGAACTTTCCAGTTATTTTTCTGGAACCAAAGGCCAATAGCCATTTCCATAAGCCACCTGCTCTCCTGGCAGAGGTACCGGTATGAATTTTCTCCTCAGGGGAGTCCAAAATATTCATGTTTATACTCTGCATCTTCTTTTCCTATAAAACCAGCATCTCTGGCCACCACCACATACCACCACCATTCATTAGGAGCATCTATCTTACCCTGTAGCCCAGCCCACTTTGAAGCTATGTGATGCCATGTCAACCACTGCCATCATCGAAAACCTCCAATGACTGTTGACTTCTCTCAAAATAAAGGTTAAACTCTCACTGACAAGGTTACTTGTGAGTCCATTCCATAGCTGCTCATGTACTGGGCTCCGAGGATATGAAGATAAATAAGATGCTTTTTTCCTTTGAGGTGTGTCTAGTCTGAGGGTATGGGGGAGATAATAATCTGAGAGCTGATGTTAGCAATTAGTGGATGAAAAGCCTATTGGATCTATGCAAGATAATGATAATTAGTGACCCTGAAGTAGAGAATCCCACAAACGGAACCAAAAAAAGTCAAAGACACAATAGCATAGGATTTCCTTGAAATGAAAGAACTGAATCTAGTTCACAAGGGTACACTTGAAAATACTGAGTTCCAGGAAATACTGATGGAGAACAGGGTGACATGGTGATATTCCTTGGTCAAGTTCTTGGACTCCAAGAGAAAAGAAGTATTTCTTCAGGCACTCAGGAAGCACATCAGGGCATTGGTAGTTGAGAAGTCATCCCAATGAGGAGTATTCACAGCCAAAAAAGACTGGAGAGTGTCAACAGAGTTTCAAGGAAAAGAATGTGACCCAAGTAAATTATACCCAGTCAAGTTGTCATGCAAGTGTAAAAGCAATAGGGAAAACTTTTCAAACATAACACCTATCATGAAATATAACACAGCTAGTCCTCTGAAAAAAACTTTTTAAATAAAACAGTTCAGTGATGAAATGTAGCCAATGAAGAAGCAAAAGGTAACAAATTGGTATCACATTCAGTGCCAAAAGGCACTGTAGCAATGTCTACAAAACTCTGAGAGAGAGGATGAATTTTATACCCAGCCAAGTGGTATTTTGATGATAGGGGCAACAGTCGACCTCAAGGATATGTGAACTCAGGGCAAACAACCCAAAGAAACTGTCTTTTTCTTTTTCTTTTTTTAATTTATTTTTTTAAAGGTTTTATTTATTTATTTGACAGAGAGATAGAGAGCACAAGTAGGCACAGAAGCAGGCAGAGGGAGAAGGAGAAGCAGGATCCCCACTGAGCAGGGAGCCCAACGTGGCGCTCGATCCCAGGACCCTGGGATCATGACCCAAGCCGAAGGCAGCCCTTAACTGACTGAGCCACCCAGGTGCCCCTGTCTTTTTCTTTTTAAAGTTTATTTATTTATTTATGTAATATCTACACCCAATGTGGGGCTCGAACTCACGACCCCAAAATCAAGAGTCGCACGCTCTTCCGAATGAGCCAGCCAGGGGCCCCTCGATGAATCTGTCTTGATAAATCAACAGTATGCTTGGTCAAATCTAGCTAAGTACTTCCTTATATTTTTATAGCTTATATAACTCCCTTAAATCCCCCGTAGCCTCAATTCTCATTCAAGTTTTTAGATCTTATAGTGCCCTTGTTCCAGGAACACCCTCCTTGCCCAGAACAAAGGTTGTGAAACCTTTCTCTCCTAACACGGGTGTTCCCCTTCCTCTGAGCCTTCCATGGGTACCAACAGTCCTAATGAGCTGCTCTTGCACAGTAGGACTGGTGTCTCGGCACTGTCGTGAGGTGTTACAAGAAAACAAAACTAAACTGGAGAACCTAGTTTCCGTCTTCAGACTCAGGCGAGGATGGACAGTGAACCCAGCCACGCCTCACGTCACCTCTGCCAGGAGATACCTCGAGTTTGCAACATCTCTGCCTCCCTGCCCAACATCGCTGCTGCAGCGGGACCCATGCGGGTCCCAGATTTCCTCTGTGACATGAGGTTTCCTGCTTTCTCCAACTTTTTGGGTCTTCCTGTGCAAAGGGCAAGTGCCAGAGTGGCCAGTGCACAGGCTTGGGGACTTCTGTGCCACATCCTCTGATGGGGGACTCCTAGCCCAACTTGGGTGCATCTTAAGAATTAACCTGCTTTCATCTTCCCTTCCTCCCCCACGGGATAAACCACCTCCGAGTTGCAGCGTTGGCAAACTTTCTTCCAACTCACAAAGTTCTGCCTGTCCTTGGCCGGCTTGGGAGAGAGGAACCAATGGGAGGCTTTGGTGGGTATCACTCATTTGTTTATTTGAGACTTAAGCTCAAAAAGCCAGATCCAATCTTCAGAAGCTTATCTTTATGGTTTCCATTTTATTGAATCTCATTTTGCTAATTCCTCGTGATTCCACACTCGCTATTAGCCATAATGGGTTCTTTATTGGTTTACCCCTAATAATATGTTAATTGATAGCTCTTATTGCTTTAAAACCCAAGCTTTCCCGCATTGAGAAGCCCAAACAATCGAGCCATTACTAATAAGGCTCGGATATGGGGAGATTTGTACGATTCCAAACTTGGCAGGGCAGAAAGGGGGGGGGGTGTTCTCGAATGCAGGGATGTTCCACCGCGAAGCTCTTTTGACGATGTATGGAGGCGCTGCAGGGACAGTGTAGAGAGACAGGGTACAGTGGCCGGCGGTGTGAAGGGCAGGTGAATGGACGACCTCACTGCAAAGCGCGGTGTCGCCTGGCGAAGCCCCTTCCTGACAGGTGATGGCTGTGGGGACTCGCAGCCTCAGCTTGCTGCCTGCATCCAGACGACCCACCACACCAGGCCAGCATCATGTTTGGCTATTTGTAAACCAAGCAGGAGCCGAAGAAACATCCCGCTCACAAGGAAAACATTGATTTGAAGAGGCTTGGAGTGGGGCTCGAGCCTCAACAAGCTCGGAAGGGCCTTCTTCACTGACACAATAAATTAGTTCAAAGCCGATGACAGCACAGCAGATTACCCGCCGCCCCACAAAGGAGGGAACGCTCTGGTCCCTTCACGAAAACAGAGATAAAAATTGTGTTCTTCTCCTCTAATGAGGCAAGCTCAGATATAAGTCAATAGAACAATTCATTAACAAATCTAATGAAATCCCCCGGGTTGCCAGCGAGATGGCAAATGAAAGTCTCCTTGGGCCGCTGGTCCATATGTTGAGGGTCAGATTGTGGAGTGGTTTCCTCTGGCCTATTCACTGCCCACATATGGCAGTTAAAGGTCACTGTTATCAGCCACTTTCTCTGTACACAAAACAAAATTTCCATATGGCCCATGGAAATGGCCCGGCCCGGCTCCTGGGCAGCTTCCCACGGCTCTCTTTGTGCGGCGCTGGTCAGAAGTGCAAAGGAGGGTGTGAGCGCTCAGTTACTCTCCCTGCTTTGTGCGTCAGTCCAATTTAGGGAAAATCTGCATCACTTTTTCCCCTGTCTTTCAGGCACAAATGCTCATGTCAGTCTATTAGAACGTGATGGAAGTACTGATTGCAGCCTCCGCATTTAAATCCTTTTGAAACCACGGTGACCTGCGGAAGAAGGACCTTCTCAAGGCTCTTTCAAATCCACGTAAATAAAGGCCTTTCCTGGCTTAAAGTGGCCCCTCAGATTGAGCCCCACCGAGCCCCTAAAAAAAAAAAAAAAAAAAAAAAAAGCCCAACATGATTGTCATGGATATTACATGACAGTAACAAGAACAGGCCAGCAAAGACAAGGCTCTGGGCCGCACAAAACTGGACGGGGTTTTTTGCGCGATTTGGGCCTCGGATTGTTGACAGCCCAGTAAATAGGCTGTTTAACCCTTTGAAAATGAATAAAGAGGGTGTAGACAAATGCTTTCTGATGGAGTTTGTGCATGTAATGGGCAAGTGCATACACACACTTGGGGACTTTGGGGACCCGGGGGGTGTGCGGATGGTGGGAGGGGGCTGGCGGAGGAAGCGGGAGGTGTCCCTCTTATGCAGCAGACAGAAATCTCGATAGAATTTCTTATGAAATCGATGGCATGTGGCTGGGGTCAGGGAGACCAGATCCGGACGTGCAGGTGACCAGGACGTTTGGGGTGACGGCAGGAACGCCGGCTAATAGTCTCCTGTGGTCCCCGTGGCTTGTCAGCATCTGGTGCTTGGGAATATTTGGGGAGCGGTCCCAGGGCCCCCATTCCCCCACATCTCCCCGGTTTTCACTTACTGTCTTGCCAAGACGGGACTGATCATATCCACAGCCGACTGTAGCAGACAATCCACTAAGCACTTCGTTGTCACAACCACCCTTCGAGGTAGAAACAGCCCCATTTTGCAGATGGGGAAGCTGAGGCCCGGAGTGGTTGAGCCGCTTGCAAGAGATCACAGCTGGTGAGTGGTGAACCAGGACTCAGAGCATGCTTCCTCCCACAGCTAACCCGTCCCCAGGCCTGGTCTTCCCACTGTCTCGAAATAGGGAAAATTCCTGTTCAGTGGTCCCATCGTGTTCATGCCAACAAGACAGCTTCCCTCCCCCACCCCCCCACAACGCTCCCCTCAATTTGATTTTAGGTAAAAAAAAAAAATATTCCTATTGACCTAAAGAGCCAGAATAAATGGGGGGGATGAAAACTGCCTCCCAGAAATTTAAAATTATGCATATTGCCTCCAATTTCATAAGTTATTTAAGGTTCCCACTGAAATGACTCCCCCGTGAGCCACAATTCTGAAGGCTTGGCAGCCGTGGAGTTTCCATAAATCCAAATACTACTGTTTCTAACCTCTGACTGTACTTTAACTGGGAAGGGCCTTTTTAATTCATTTAACTCGTTTTAATTGTCTTTGGAGGGGATGAGAGCTTCCTTTGGCCAGTGCTCCTGGCAGGGGGAGCTGATTACAGAGCTCACGCTGCCATTCACCAAGACCCCTCATGAAAATGCATGCCGCGCTTTGGCACCCCTCGGTAATTGTAATACTTCTTCCTTACTGTTTATGTCAGAGCGTCATTACTGGGAGAGTTGACACATCTGACATGTGCGGCATCGACACACGTTAGGTGGTCCTGAGATAATTTTTAGACGAAGTTCAGTCAGTGTAGCAGGAGTCCGGCCCTGTTGTAAGCAGTGGAAATGAAAGGAAAAACATCTCCTCGTGTTGGCTCCTGGAGTATTATCATCAGCTCTACTTGTGTGGGTCCCTCTCTCCCCAGGAACCCCGAGAACTTTCCAGTCTTGAGGTCTGGGGCCAGGTCGTAACCAGTCACGTGCCTTCCCTCCTGTGCCTGGAGGGTGGTGTTTCTGTTGTTAGCTTGCATGGCCCCAGCTCTACGTTGCATAATTTAGTTATGGGATCTCCTTTCATGCTCATATCAAGCAAGGGGCAGATTCTAGTACTGTTTCATCGCAAAAAGGGTCTGAAGCCCAGAGAGGTTAAGCAACGTGACCAGAATGAAACAGCTCATTGGCTTAAATAAGAACTATGATCTGCTTTCCACCATAGGTTCTCACTCAGCGTAGCGCCTGACGCAGTCAAGACTCCGGAGGCTCAAGTTGTCGACACTTTGGGGGTGGGGGGAGGCTAAGGTGCAAGTGGACAGATACTCCAGCGCAGGTGTTAGTCCATCCAGAACCTTGTCTCTCTCTGGTCCTCCGTTCATCTCTGACAACTCTCGGCCTTCTTTTCAAGCAAGATCAATCCACGTTAGGAAATGTCTCATAATTGCTTGTGTTTTACTACGGAGTAATAAATGAGCATTTTCCATCACCTGATTTAGCAGTGCTTCCCCTGACTGGAAGCGGAAGCAAATCAATGGAGAAGGAGCGTTTTTTCAAACAACTCACCCTTCAGATGCGTGATCTCTAAGTTATTACAAATTAAAAGGTTAAGACCTCTTAGACGAATCCTAGCTGCTTAAAAATTTAAAACTCCAGGGTAAAGCCGCAAAGTACTAATGAGCTTCCAGCCACTAAATATCAGAATCTGGGCAGGGGGTGGCGGGGGGGGGGGGGGGTGTGGTCTTGTTTTATGTGAGAGCATCTGAGTGCATCACAGCCAGTGTGTGAAAGGTTTAAGGAAGAACTCTATTTGGGAGGAGGCATTGGGTGGGGGTGGGGGATGGCAGGCGGCTTAGAACATTCCGGATGAGACTGGCTGGTTCTCTGATTGAGAAACGTGAGATTTGTCCAAACGCTTCATTATGTCAACGCAGCATTAGGTTTCCATAGCACATCCTTCCCCCGTCTGAAGAGGAGAAACAAAAGCATTTTATGAACTGTGATGCCTTCACACCAGGGTTGGAGGGTGTGTGTGTGTGTGTGTGTGTGTGTGTGTGTGTGTGTGTGTGTGCGCGCGCGCGCGCGCACGCGCGCGCGCACGCAAACCTTTCATGAGGAATCAGGATTAAAATCTCTAAGAAAATATAGCAGGCAGAAGCAACATGTAGTATTTATTTTCCCAATGGAAATGTAAACAGTGGTGGGAGAAGATGAACGTATTTGGAGAACAAACTGTCCCAACCCAATTCCATGCTCCCAGAGACGCCTGCCTCACAAAGAAGGGCAAGGGCTGGGGGGCTTCACTGCATACTTGGTGGCATGTGTCACATATAACCCCCCCCCCCAGATCCCCCTCCAGCTTATTACCAAGCACGCCGTCCAAGGGAGCCCATGGCTCACGGAGACCAATAAGGACCTGATAAAGTTCACACGCCCGTTCAAAGGTTGTGTAGGCATCTGAGATGACAGAGTTCCCAGGTTCTGTTTCCTGCCTTTCGTGGGCTGCAATCGCCAGCTCATAGGTCCGATCTGGTCATCTCGGCCCCGCCGCCACGCTGCGGATCCAAGAGCGGCCCACGGTGACACCCACCGTGACCCAGCCCCGGGCTTTCCCCCTCTGATCACCAGTGTCCCACCTAGGGCTGACACTAAATACCCAAACGACAATCTCATCTGAATTAAGGATGCTGCACTGGGCCACTCGGAGGGAACCTCCTGTTTGCTCAACACCAACCTCCCACTTTCCGTCCAGCTTGGGTCTGAGCTGCACATCTAAAATTAAATTATGCTTAGGATAATATTGTCTTGAGCTCACAGTTGCTGACATGGATATTGACAAAGACTTAGCCAGTATTTTAATAAGAAAACAAAACGCAGGAAAAGGCACCAGAGTTTCCAGGCGGATCATTAAGAAGCCGCCTCGGAGGCCAGAGGCCGGCATCACAGTCCGTCATACAACTTAAACTTCTTTTGACATCTAGTTATGTCGAAATGTGACTGATCACCTAGGGGCTGGAGCTCCTGAGAGGGAAAAGTTCACTGACAGACAGCCGCACGAGAAGGAGTTCTTAAATGAGAATCAAGAGAAAGTAGCATCCGGGCGTCCTGACACTCGGCAGCTGCTACCTGGATCCGTCTAACTAAGGCAGGCCTGTTCTGGTGAGTTCTATTAGCATCTGCACGCTTCTGTCTCATTATCACACATCTGCCCACCTTTATTCCAGTGATGCGGCTTCTCATCTGACAGCTCAGGCGTTGTCAGGGCCTGGATATTATGGGAGCAGGGTACAGTGGGCTCAACGTGTTCACTTTTATTTCCTAAAGACTGGTGTGCGGTGTGACAGTACCATGCGGCGGAGGTAAAGGAGATAATTAATATATTGGACAGTTCCTAAACAAAGCTGAGGCATGGGTTTCTGGTGAAGCCACCACTGCCGGAGTGGGGCTGTTTGGGGCGGGGGAGGCACCAGGAGATCAAAGCCCTTGTAGACCTCAGCTCTTCCCGGGGCGGAGGGGGGGGGGGACTAGCAGATAGCCACATGCCAAAGATGGGTTGAACTTGACACTTTGAATTTAAAAAACAAAACCAAAAAGCCACACTTCCGTGTTGATCAACTTAACAACCGTCAACATCCTGGCTTTGGGATTTTCTGCGGGAACACAGCATCTCAGCTGCGTCTGATGCTTCCAAACGGACCGCAAGTGCACGGAGGAGAGAGCCGGAGCCCTGGCTCGCCCTGTTTGCCACCATCATTAGAACGACAGGCAAGGGTGGCCGCGTTTATGTAAAACAATAGCCTCACACTGCTACCTTGAAACCCGAAATTGCTCTGTTGCACCTGCCACCCCATAACCCGTGGGGGTGATGCTGAACCTACCCAACATGTCAGATAGGAGGGCTTTGGGGTTCTTCGCTCACTTCCAGTTGCCAAAGGAACTGGCTCCCCACCACCTTCACCCCCACCTTGCCTGCTGGGGTCTTCCTTGGGGTAAAAGAAGGCCCCTCGGTGTTCGGGTCATCTTGGGTTCTGACGGGGCTTTGAGCACTCCTGAGTCGGGTTCTAGAGGAAGCCTAAGGTTCCTGGCATGAGCACGATACAGGATAAAACATGGTCCCTCTGAAGGGAGGGAAACCCAGCCCCCTGCTTCCCAACCCCTGCTAACATCGTGGAAACAATAGAAATTGGCAGAGAGGATGAGAGGTGCCCACTGAGACTCAAACCCCAAGGGACCCCAAAGGGAGCCTAAAATGGCATCCCCGACAAGCCCCAGCCAGCCTGAGGAGCCGGTGTGTGCAGTTCCATGAGCCACATAGGAAAGCCATTTAGGAAACTCCTGGCTTCCCTCCCGGCGCTCACGGCTTTCATCCCTCTGATATTTCTTTGTTCTCCTGCTCGCTGAGGGTTTGTACGGGTTAATGGAAAAATTACTGCTATTTTGCAACAATGCAATCAAAGTCAGTTCAGCAAACCCTGATAAAGTGAGAATAGCTTATTCAGATTGAGCTGGCAGGCCTGAACTCACAATTGCAAAGTTTGAATACAAAATAAGATATTCCCTTTTTTTAGAAAAAAAAAAAAAAAGACAGAATCCGTTGTCATTCATGCTAAAAAGGCATTACAGACTGTCGACACTGTACAGAAAAATAGGAGATGTTGACCTTTTTATTATAGACTTTTCTCTACTGTTGCCCTTCTTTCAACTGCACATCGCCCCCCCCGCTCCCCCCGCCCCCCGCCCCCCTCTGCACTCACACACACTCTTTTCAGCTGTGTGTTATCTCAAATAATTACCCTCGCTTCTGGCTGTCCCTGGTGACTTCTGCTGCTAAAAAAGCTACTCATTGTCGGAGACTGAAGAGGGATTTCAAACCTGCTTCTTGTGGCCGGGCAACGGCTCTTAATTAACCACTCAGGTATTGAAGAAGCTCCCAGCCCAGCTCGCTTCCATATGGCTGGAACATGTCCGCAGTGATAATCACGGAAGGAAATATTGTATCAAAAAAGAGCTCACACCACTGAAAGCTTGTGCAAATTATTTTTAATGATTCTTCTCTGGTGAGTCGGCTTATTTGTTACTTCAAGCAGAGAGAGAGAGAGAGAGTGGAAGGCATTTGTCCTTGACCCAGATCCTCATGGCACACAGCACCCCCTGTGCCCCCTACCCCCTAAATCCGATCCCGGGTGCTGGACAGAGAGAGGGTACCCCCAAGTAGCAGAGCCCCGCCAGGTACCCTAGAAGGCTTTTCCCACTCTGATTTTCCGGGAGCTTTTGTTTCTATTCGGTGCTTCACTCTTCTCGAACACGAGCACATGCACACACACCAAATTCACAGGATTTCGACCCGGCGAGTGATTTTCAATAACTCAAAGACTGAGCTGTTTGGCAATACTTCATATATTCATGCCTCCAGTATTTCTTGCTTGAAATAATCCTGCAAAGTGTGGGGGGTGCTGGTGCTGGCCGGGAGTGGAGGTGGCCAAGTTTATAAACCTAATTAACAATGAAGTTGCATTTACATTTTAAAAACCACCTATCCACCAGCATACTGTGTCACTAGACATTATGTACGATTTTACTTTGCGACAGAAACCATTACATTTAAAAATTCATTACAGCAAGGTTAGTTAGACACATGATGGATGCAGGCTTTAATCCTGCCATATATTATTACAGTTAAAATGTAAATGATGAAAAATATTTTGTGCTTATCAGCATTTATGTGGAAATGTGTTTTACAGTGATATATGGTGTTATATTTCTATTATTGTGATGGAAAGAAAGCAATACAAAAAGATGAAGTGTTTATTAAAACATGGTTACTTGTGATAACATATTCCTGTTGTACATGACTTTAAACATATTCACTGAGGGCATTTGTCCAAAACAACTGTGAAATGTATTTGCTGTGCGAATCGGGCTAAGTTTTTTTCTTCTGATTACAGCTCTTTTTAATAGACCAATATTAATTCAAACTCACGCAGAATGCTGTGAAGTTGGCAGCTCTGTTTCCTTTCTGACGTGGTTAAAAATGCGTGTGTGTGTGTGCGCGTGCACGCGTGTGTTTTGAGACACAGTTGATGGCTATAAAAAGGCTTGCGTGTTTATTTTGTACAATCATCCAGAGGAAAACGGGTCACCCGATTGAATGATGTTTCCAAAGTGATGTCATCGAGGGCACAATAAAACCCTATTACAGTTGTAATTAACACGATGGAAAAGTAGACTCGAGCGTCACTTTCCCATCAGGTGAGCATTAAAAAAAAAAAAAAAATGACGAGGCCGTGCTGGGTGCATTCGTGGTTCTGCTGGGGCACAGGAATATTTTAGTTGTGTCGTGGAGGAGCTGGTGAAGCGAGAGCACTGCAAACCTCAGATACTGCACCGGACAGGAAAGTTACCTCTTAGCTCTCCTTTTGCCAAGTTCACTCACAATGTGGTTCCTGCCCCCCCTGCCCCGTTTTCACCAGCCCAAGAACAATAGTACATCCAACTACAAAATGAAATAGAACACAAAAAGAAAATAAACCCTCATCAGCAACCACCAAAAAAAAAAAAAAAAAGGAAAAGAAAATTTATTACTAAATCCTATTTAAAGAAAAAGAACAAAAGACAAAAGGCCTTCTTCCCACAGACATTCTCTGCTGTATGTCTCGTCATTTCATGCAACTGTCTTTCGGCCCCTAACCTTCGGAGTGGGAAGGCTAAAACAGTGTTTCCCGGCTACTGAGGAGTGATGTCCGTTCAAGGTCCATGCTACCTGATTCACTGTATCAGCTGGAACTCTTTCTCCCACCTCCCGTGGGTGACAGATCTTGTAATAGATTTGAAATTGAACAGGCTTGAAAATCAGTCCCACCTTCCCCTTCTTTCATTCAGTGTCCCAAGCTTTGCAGGGGGCGGGGGGGGGGGGCGGGCGAGGGTGACAGAGACTCCATGCAAATTTCCATCAGGTCTCCCCCGCCGCCACTCTTTTTCTTCTCCTAACAGCTGCTTGCAGGAGGATGTCGTTGTGTACATTAGCGCTGTAAGGTTTCGCACCCTTCGGGTCTACCTTTGGCACAGGAAGCAAGGATAATACAGGCTCGCTATTTCCTATCTCAGCTCTTTCCCCGGCTGCCTGGAGTTGTTATCTTTAGGAAGTCCAAGGTGGAAGGGGGGGCGCTTATCTGGCTCCCATCCGAGCTGGAGACATGAAACTCCTCTCGGCACACCTTGGGAACATTGTCACACAAGGGTCACATCCGCTCAGATTCGACGCCGGTGACTGAACGGGGCCTGTGACCTACGCGGATCTTCACCTCTCTTTGTTTCTTGCATACAACCGACTCAGCTGATTTCCTTCAAAGGGCAGGTTATTGGACTGGCGAGCATGTCTTCCCATTCCATCAGGAATGGAGAGAGCCTCCCACACCCTCTACAAAACACTGCCTCTCTCGCTCTCTTTCTCTCTCTCTCTCGTGCATTTCTCTCTTTTTTTCTTTTAAATTTTTAGTTTATTTTAAAGAAACCCCACCCCCGTCCCTGCCACACTCACCAACACACACGCTTTCTGAAGGAAGCACGGGCTCTCAAAACAACTCGCCCTTTGGTCTATTTTTCCGGCTTCAAGAATTTTCCCAAGCCGGGATCCCAGAAGCTGTGGAGTGACCCGAGGTTGCCCTATTAAATGTATTTATTTCTTAGAGCTGAAGAATATTTGCTGAAAGCTGGATTATCACTTGGTAGACCACCAGCAGCTGTTGAAAACCAGGGCATAAAAGCTTGTTTATGTCTTTAATGGCCCACTTAATGATGGAGCAAGTATGTTATTCATAATAAAATGCCAAGGAATAATCTTAATACCCCAATGCATGGCGCTAGTGAATTAAGAAACATCTGCTATGTCATAAAAGAACATTTTATTTGGGGTCTGCATTAAAAACATGATTCCATGGAGTTCTACTGATTTATACTGTACACAACAAATTATGATGTCTTGAAGTAATTACACTTTACAATTAAACCTACAAGGGCCACTCTTGGAAAAAAAAAAATCCTAACCAGTCTTCATCATTCTAGATCATTTAAGCACAGACTGTGGCCGTGCTTCAGTATATTTCACCAAAGCCATGCTTAAAATCTCTCTCGGTGTTTGCACCTTCCTCAGAAGACAACCAAGCTGAACGATGATCCAGAAATCACCTTTGCAGAATACAACGCCTGTTTCGATTCCAGGGGAAAAGTGTACAAAATAGGGCCTTTCCACCTGTCTCCTGTCTGATTCTGACCCGGAAGTTTATTTTAATGTTACTTGAAGGAGGAAGATCCAGAACCTGGACTAGGCTGCGAATGGAAAGGACGGACCCCACCCCCACAGGCTTAGTACGAGTGCGATGGGTTGGGGGAGGGAGGTACACTCCCAGAGGGAGAGATGCCAAGAGTCTGGGACAGGGTGGCCCTAGAGATGTCCCCGAAAGGGGAAAGGTGCTGAAGGCACGGGGTGTGACCAGCCCAGTCCCAGCCCTTGCCCTCTCTACTCCAGATGGCGTCTGTCTTCAACACACCCACTATCACACCAGGAAACTGTGTGTCACCACCTCTGTGGCCAACACCACTCATGATTCCAGGGACATGTCTATTGCTTCCTGGAGCTGGGTCCTCGGAAAGGCAAATGTAGCAAGAGGAGAAAGAGGAGTTATTTTAAAAGCTGGTTGTAGGGCAAGCTGGTTGTCCAAGGGCAGCGGCTCTTGACCTGGGCTGCTTTGGCGAATGACCTGGGCCTGTGCAAAGAATACCTGTACCAGACTCTACCCCCAGGAATTCCGATCTCATTGGTCTGCAGTGTCCATCCACCTGCCCAACGTGCACACACACACACACACACACATACACACACACTGGTATTTTTTATAAGCTCCCCTGATGATTCTGATGTGCAGTCAGGGTTGAAAACTACTGCTCTTAGGAGATTAGATTTTTTTTAAAGATGGGTGGCTCTTTTGTCAGGCAGACCGCTCCAAGAGCTTTTTTGGTTTTAAACAGTGAGGCTGCCTGCCGTGGGTGGGAATGGTAAATGTCAGATGGTGCTATCACTCTGGAAAACAAGAGGGTGGTTCCTCCAAAAATTAAGCAGAACTACCATACGATCCAGGAATTCTACTTCTAGGTACAGGCCCATCTTGGAGATACTGCAGCTTCTGTTCCGGACCACTGCAATAAAGCGAATATCGCAATAAAGCCAGTCAAATGAAAGTTTGGGTTTCCCAGTGCATCTAAAAATTGTGTCTAGGGGCGCCTGGGTAGCTCAGTCGGTTAAGCAGCTGCCTTCGGCTCAGGTCATGATCCCAGGGTCCTGAGATCGAGTCGCACTCCCTCTCCCTCTGTCCCTCCCCCCTGCTCGTGCTCTCTCTCTCTCCAATAAATAAATAAAATCTTTTTAAAAATCTACTGTAGTCCATTAAGTGTGCAATAGCACTATTCCTTAAAAATTTATATATTCTAATTTAAAAGTACTTTGTTGCTAAAAAATGTTAACCATCTTTGGAGATTTCAGAGAGTCCTAATCTTTTTGCTGGAGATGGGTCTTGCCTGGATGCAGATGGCTGCCAATTGATCAGGGTGGTGTTTCCTGAAGGCTGGGGCGGCTGTGGCAATTTCTTAATGTAAAACAACGATGATGTTTACAGCATTAATTGGCTCCTCCTTTCATGAATGATGTCTCTGTAGCACGTGATTCTGTTTGGTAGCATTTTACCCACAGTAGAGCTTCTTTCAGAATCAGAGTCCATCCTCTCAAACCCTACCGCTGCATTATCAACTAAGTTTATGTAATGTTCTGAATCCTCTGTTGTCATTCCAACAGTCTTCACAGCATCTTCACCAGGAGCAGATTCCATCTCAAAAAATGAGCCAGGGGCTGCTGGGTGGTTCAGTCCGTTAAGCGTCCGACCCTTGATTTCAGCTCAGGTCATGATCTCAGGGTCATGGGATCAAGCCCTGCATCAGGCTCCCCACTCAGCACAGAGTCTGCTGGAGATTCTCTCCCTCTGCTCCTCCCCCTGCCTCTCTCTAAAATAAACATCTTTTTTTTATAAAGAAACTACTTTCTTTGCTCATCCATAAGCAACTTCTCATCCACTGAGGCTGTATCACGAGAGGGCAGCCATTCGGCCCCATTTCCAGGCTCCACTTCTCATTCTGGTTCTCTTACTTCTTCTACTCCATCTGCAGTGACTTCCTCCACTGAGGTCGTGAACCTTCAATTTGTAAAAAAAAAAAAAAGGGGCAATCTCTGCAAAGCACAAGAAAGCAAAGCATGCCTGTGTATCCCTGAAAGAATGGATCCTTCTCAGGATCCTGAGAAGGTTCTTGCACACCCATGTTCATTGCATTATTCACAGTAGCCAACGGTGCAAGCAACCCAAGTGTCCTTCCCTGGATGAACGGATAAACAAATGTGGTATGTCCATTCAATGGAATATGATTCAGCCTTAAAAAGGAGGGAAGTTCTGACACCTGCTACAAGATGGATGAACCTTGAGGACATTGTGCTGAGTGAAAAAAACAGGAACAAAAAGACAATGACTGTATGCCTGCACTTATCTGAAGTACCTAGGATAGCTAGACTCATAGCTACAGGAAGTAGCATGGTGGCTGCCAGGAGCTGGGGGAGGGAAGAATGGGGGGCTAGTGTTTCACGTGGACAGTTTGAGTTTGGGAAGATGAAAATGCTCTGGAGATGGATGGTGGTAACAGTTGCACAACTATGTAAGTGTACTTAATACCCTTGAACTGTGTACTTAGCTACTGGTTAAGATGGTAAATTTTATACTTATTTTACCATAATTTTTAAAAAATTTTAAAAATCTTTAAATCGAGGCTGCATGGGCTGCACTGCAGAGTAAATTATTGGAAGTAACACAAACTTTGGCCTTTGCAAAGGGCTAGGTAGTAAATAATTTGGGCTTTGTGGGCCCAAAGGTCTCCGTCTCAAATACTCAGCTCCATCGCAGAAGTGCAAAAGCAGCTAATGAGGATACACAGGTGAGCATCGTTGGATTCCAAGAAGACTTTATTTATGGACACTGCCATGTGAATTCCGCATCATTTTCACAAGTCACAGAAAATTATTCTTCGGGGAGCCTGGGTGGCTCAGATGGTTAAATGTCTGCCTTCGGCTCAGGTCATGATCCCAGGGTCCTGGGATCGAGCCTCACATCGGGCTCCTGGCTCAGTGAGGAGCCTGTTTCTCCCTCTCCCTCTGCCTCTCTCCCTGCTCATGCTTTCTCTCTCTCTCTCTCTCTCTGTATCTCTGTGTCTCAAATGAATAAATAAAATCTTTAAAAAAAAGGAAAAGAAAATTATTCTTCTGTGATTTTTTCCAGTCATCTAAAAATGGAAAAAAAAAAGACGTTCTGAGCTTGACAGATCACACAAAGAACAGGCTGTGGGCTAGAGTTGCCTGTAGGCCGTGGTTTGCCGACCTCTGGTCTGGTCGCTACTCCTGGACCCAGCATGCTAGAACTTCCCTTCCACACCAGGCAAGCCCATTTCCAGGGCTGCTCAGACTTGGTCTCCGAGTGTTAACCGTGCCTCCGTGTGCCCAGCCCTGGGCTGTGTGTGTGGAGTGTGGGCAGAGACGGGATGTGAGGTCCACACACCTGAGCGAAAGGCCCCTCCTGACGTGCGAGAGGACTGGGGCAGGGAGAGAAGGGAGGTGAGCTGCAGGCCTAACTCTGAGGAGCTAAGAATCCTGAATTCAAAGCTAAGCCTTCTGAGATGGTTGCGAAGTTCTCTTTGTCCAGGAAGATGGATAGAACACATCACAATGTTCTGTTTTGTAGACTATTTAAATCCTTTAAACCCTTAGACTTCTGGCAGGTGGGCCTCCCTTGGTGTCTCCAGGCTTACACATGTTAAGAGTGGGTTATTCAGAGACTTGCAGTAGGGGCTGCGTCATGGCACTTTGGAGAATGATGGGAAAGGTGCTGAGCAGAGAGGGGGGCGCGGTGACAGGTGGCCGAGTGACAGCCAGCACAGGTCTTCAGAGTGAGAAAAACAGGGCTCTGTCCTCCCGGCAGGGGGCCAGACTTCCCACAGGAGGGCCCCTCAGTCTTTTTATTTGCTCTTAAAGAAAAGGGAACCGTTTTGGAAGGATTTGGACGGGCTCGGGTCCACAGGGAGGGTTCTCTGGTTCTCAGCCTGCCCCGATCTGAGGCTCCTCTTCCTGCAGCAGGTCCAGGCTTCACGTCTGGTAGTGACAGAATCCGAGGCTTCACTGCCTGCCCCCAGCCCTGCCCCTGATCGCTCTCTGAGCCAGTTCCATCCTTTTCTGCCTGGCTCATCTTTTAATTCTTTAAGTGCAGTGAAAACCTCGGTCCTACTGGCAGCCTTTGCCCAGATGGAAGCTGGCAAACAAGGGGAAAGATGCTTCAGTAAAATTGCTCCAGAGTCAGGTCCTAGCTGCACGGAAGGAAGGGCCGTGTGGACCAGACCCATCCTTTCCTGATTTCAGGGCAATAAAGGCCCCTCTCCAAAGCTGGCTCCGGGTCTCACGCTCTTCCTCCTACCTGGCAGAAAATGCACAGGAGGGAAGTTTTCATGACAAAAAGATGGTAATGATTACGAAAGCATTTTGAGAATATATATGCATTTGATGAGTCCTTGCGCTCACTATCCGGGCATTAATCTGCCTGGAAATAGTACCTAGAGGAATGGAATCTAAGGCAGGGGTATGGAAACATTCTAGTGGCCCCCACAGGCATCCTGCCACAAGAGCAGCATAAAGAATAGAGGCCATGATGGGCACCTGGGTGGCTCAGTTGGTTAAGCGTCTGCCTTCGGCTCAGGTCATGATCCCAGGGTCCTGGGATCGAGCGCTGCATCGGGCTCCCTGCTCATTAGGGAGTCTGCTTCTCCCTCTCACCCTACCCTTCCCCACCCCATGCTCTCTCTCTCTCTCTCAAATAAATAAATAAAATCTTTTTTTTAAAAAAAAAAAATAGAGGCCAAGATGGGATTGGGGCCAAGGTGGCCACTGGAACGGTGGCCTTCATACATGCTCATGGAGGCGCATTCACTTTTCAACTAAATAGATTGCAGGTATTTGATGGGTTTAATAAAGAAAAAAACAAAAAACAAGCAAACAAAGCAAACTTCCACGGAATCCACGCATGTCCTATAGAATCCAGGGCCCACCCCTAGCCTCTACTGGAGGCTGCTGTGACCTGGCACCCACCCTGCATTTCCAGCCTCCTCTCCCACTTGTCACCACGCTCTCTCCCCCGACTAGACTCATCCCCTCCCAGTTCCCCAAGCCAGCCTGGTGTTTTCCAGCCTTCATCCGTTTGCTCACACTGTTCCAACCACTTAGAATTCCTTTTGTTTTCAGCTTCACTTTTCAGAACCTTTGGGGCCCGGTTCAAACACTTGCTTCACCATCAAGCTAGGATTTCATCCCCTTCCTTTGTCTGAACCTCAGATTCAGCACTTTATCATCTGGCCTGGGTCTCGTAGTTAAGCCAGACAGTAACTCTACCTGCATGACCTTGGGAACTGGACGACCTCTTGGAATCCTAGTTTCGTCCTCTGGAATGGGGATGTTAATAGATGTGCCAACATCACACGTTTGGTTGCCCGAGGACTCAGTGAGAAGATGCGTATGACACGTAGAGGTAGCATCATGCCCATGGGGGCCACCATCATTAGCAGGGTTATATGGATACCCAGCAGGTTCCCACTAGACTGCAGGCAACTTAAGACAAGGACTAAGCTTAATGCACTGCGTAGGTGGGTCACCCTGACAGACTTAGTGAGCAACTGTTCTCTTGAATTCTACCTTCTATTCTTTAATGGGGCTTACCAGATTGTAAAGGATGAGCCCTTCCTCTTACATGACTCTTCTTGGTCCTCAAGAAAGGGCTCTCTGCTCTGCTGCTTTTCCCTCTCCACTGCCCTCACTCATGTCCTCCAGGTCAGTGTTTCCCAAATCCAGTTATTTTCATGCCCCCACTGTGATAGTTGACATACTCACATGCACCAATTGGATTTATATTTGTTTGCATTTAAAAGTCCCCAAATAACAATGGTTTTTAAGAAGACAAACTGAATGTCTCCCTCATTTTCCAGAAGTCTGGAAGTAGTCAATCCAGGGCATGGTGTGGTAGTAGGCACCCAGGCCCCTTCTGTCTTGTGGCTCTGCCATGTATGGCCACCATTCTAAAATCATCATGGCTCCTGGAGCTCCAGCAGGAAGTAGGAGGACACGAAAAACAGAGCCACTCCCTTTAAGGGCACACCTCAAAATTGTATATACTACTGCTATTTGTCATTAGTTCTTCACATGGCCATATTTACCTACAGGGGACCCTGGATAACCTAATCTTTATTCTAGGTGGACAAACGCCCAGTGAAAAATTGGGGCTCTCTTGCAGAGGAAAATGGGAGAATGGCAATAGGGAACAATGAGAAGCTTCTATCCCATTGTGAAATACCTATATTATATATATATATATATATATATATATATATATATATATATATATATAATTTTTTTTTTTTTACTTTAAGCATATTATATGTTTTCAAAGTAATAAGGCACATAATTTAAATAGTCAAATAATGCTAAAAATTTTATAACAGAAAGAACATTTTTGGCTACTCACCCCAATCCACCTCTCCAGAAGCATCAACTTTAATTCTTTTAGTGGTTTCTTCAGGCATTAACCTCCACGCTTCTAACAGATAAAATGATGATACAGCTATCTCTTGATTCATTAATTTTAGGCTTTTTATATTGACTTTCTACTTCAGTAAATAAGAAGTTGGCTTTTTTTCCTCTCAAACACGCACACCTGCCCTGCTTCCTTTCCCTCAGATTTCCCAGCAGAACCATATATAATTTTCTAATTAAGGCAGGATCCAACATTTTCATTTTTATGACAGTGCAAATATCATTTGCTCTTGAGCTTAGTGGAATGCCATAATTATGTTTCCTTTTTGGAAAGTGCATCTTTTGTTGGAATCAATTATCTCATTTTTTTTCATTTTCTTAGTTGCTTCTTTAAATATCCATTTAAAATTCTTCCCATCTCCTCCAGTAACTTCTTAATAGAATTATCCCTGTGTTCAAAATATCAGATCATCTACTGATTTAATTCATTTTTCCTAAAGGCTCTCCTCCTGAAACCCTCTGTCCTTCAATCTGGACCAGTTGCCCTTGAGGACTGGTGTATGGCTGTAAATATTACCTCATCCTGGAATTCTTTTTGCTTCTTTCACATGTTATACTTATTTCCCGGATCTCAAACTCTCTTTTTTGATGAAGTACATTCTCTAGTCACTGCCTGGGAAGGAGCCCAGGGGAGGTAGATATACTGTCCATGAGATGTCTTGATTCTATCCCGACACTTGATATTTTGGCTGGATATAGAATTCTAGATTGAAAGCTCATTGTTATTTGGTATGTTAAAGACTCTATCTCCTTTCTACCAGTGTTAACACTTTGATTCCCTTCTTCCCAGTCCTCTGTGTGTGATATGACTTCTTTTTTCCTCTCAGAAAGTTCTCAGGGTCTCTTTATTTGGTCTTCTGAAATATGTACCATTGAACCTTAAGTGGAACTTTTAAAATTCACTGTGTTTACCTCTGGGTGGGTCCTCTCAACCCACATGACAAAACTCATGTCCTTCTGTCCTGGAATATTTCCTTGAAAAATATCTTTAAAAGATTTTATTTATTTATTTGAGAGAGAGAGAAAGGGGAAGCATGAGTGGGAGAGGGGACACAGAGTGAGTGAGAGAAGCATACTCCCTGCTGAGCAGGGAGCCCAACACAGGGCTCGATCCCAGGACCCCAGCATCATGACCTGAGCCAAAGGCAGATGCTTAACCAACTGAGCCACACAGGCACCCCTATTTCCTTGATACATTTCACTCCTCCATTTTGTGTTCTCTATTCTTTCTAGAAGGCAGGATAGTCAGACATCAGACCTCATGAGGAGATCTTGTAATTTTTTTTCATCTTATCTTCCCATTTTTTATCTTTTTATTTTATTACTGAGAGATGTTGTCAATTGTACCTTCCAATCCTCCAATTGCATTTATTATTTCTTCAACCCTACTTGGGATTTATAGAGTCCTTTCTTGTTTTTCTCTGATTGAAACTTAAAAAGCAATAGCATCGTGTTCTTGCTTCCTGGAGGCAGTATATTTTTCATCTCTCTGTGAATGTTAATTATAATATTGTGGCATTTTCTTCTATTCCTTGCATTATCTCTGATACCTCAGAATTTCTTTATTTCCGATTTCCTGTTCGGTCTCTGGCTTTCTTGGTGGGGGTTTTCTTTTTAATACTTGTGAATCCTGTGCAGCCAGCTTACATTTAGGAATGCAGCACTAATTAAGCAACAGACTGGGGGTTCTGAGTACCTGAGAGAGCATAGCGAATGGCCAGCTTTTTAGTGCAGTCCTATGTATTTTCTCTAGTTCCAGGTTCTCCACAGAGGAATCGTTGACCCTCCACTTTCAACTTATGGGTTATCAGCCCAATGGTGCATTCTGGGAACCAGGCAAAGAAAGGGCACAAGGAGGACCGGACTGTAGTTACACAGGCTTTCACTTAGCCCACGTATTTTTACTGCGGCAGCTCATCCTCATTCTGACTTGGTCATCTCTTCTCTATCAGCTTTCCATTTTAACATATTATGATTGAGCATCACAGATGACCTCTAGTGTCGGTAGAGATGGAGACTATATTTTGGTTTCTCACTCTTCTGGGTATTTGGGAGTGATTCCCAATAACAGAAGGGGGAAAATATACCAGGTCATCTTAATTCTGAAAAGTACTATGCTATTGTGTAATTCATATTTGTCTGTATATTTGAGCCATTCTTTTCACTTAACTATGTTCATTCAAAAGGAAATTTTATATCACTTTTGCAAAGTAGAAAGAAACTACAAAAATAAAGAACAAATAAAATAACATTATTAGTGCTAGTCAGCTACTATGGCTTGCTGAAGGTTCTGGGCTTGGGGTCTGTTCTTTCTTTGTTAAAGAGATAAGCTAACGGGTATTAGAAAGATGTTACTAACAGAAAGACATACTAATACCAAATGGAGACATTTTCCCTTTATTAACCAGAAAGATCAGAAAAACGCTCGAAAGTGGGAATGACTGACCCAGTCTTCAATTCCAGGTTCTTTTGCCCCGTATCCATCACCTTTCTGCAGATCTTTATATACCTAGCTGACTTCTTGTCATTGCTCTGGTTTGGGCTCAAAGACGCTTCCCTGGCAACTCCCGCTAATACAACCCTTCGTCGGGCCTCGCTACCCTGTCCTATTGAATTCATCAGTACTTACTGTCATTAATGACCCCATTTATTCATTTGTTCATATTCTGTCCCTTCCACACCCCTGCTGGAATGTAAGTTTCATGAGGGCAGAGACTACGTCTGCCCCACTCACCCAATACATCTAGGCCTAAAATAAAGGTTGGCACATAGTAGATGCTCAGTAAATACCTATGAATGAATAAACACAGGAATGAAAAAAGTAAGAAATTAATTTGCTATTTGGTTTCCTTGTTTGCACATTCCCAGCCCTCTGGCAGTCTTGCTTTCTCTCTGTTTCTCTCTTCTTTTCTCTCGTCCTTCCCCTCTGTCATCAGGTTTCAACCACTAGGCTCGCTCCCATGTGATGGGGAGAAAAGTAATTCTTAAGTGGTGGCTGAAATCAAGTTGAAATAAGCTGACAGCCCTCATACCACCTCTCAGCATCTCTCATGAGGGCCAGAATCTCACAATGGTAGATGCTGGTCAATTAGGCAGAAATACTTTCATCTTAAAAAAGAGAGAGAGAGAAAAAAAGGATTTAAAGACCCAAAGGTATTTTGGGCTGACATAAGTGTAATTAATTTCTTCACAAGACAAAATGGACAGAAAATGAATGCCATTAAGAGTCTGGTTTTCACGCTGCCAAACCCACAAATCAGTTCAGGGGAAACAGCAAACTGACATGTTTTCTTCTCCCCCTCACAGTTTTTACTTGATTTAAATGATAGTAACAATGAAAAGTAGAGAGAATTTACACAAAATTTTCAATTTCCAGTTCATTTTATAAAATGGGATGATCTAGCTACATTAGGCCAGTATTCTCAGAGGGAAATCGTCATGGAAGCTGAGAAGCGTCCACCCCTTTAAGTGGTGTATGGAATCTCAAGTTCACCATAGTCCCTGGCTGGTGGGCATCATGCATTTATTCTGCCCTTAGAAGCACAGAAGTTTGGGAACCATCTTCAGGGCAAGTGCTAAGTGCTACGTCTTATTCCTCGGCACATCCCCTACAAGACTGAGCTAAGTACCAGACACACAGTAGGTGCTCGATAATTATAGAGTAGCTGGACAAAGTTCCTTGTATTTTCTCACTTTGCCACCAATCTATTGACTTTCACGCATTTGTGCCTTTATGAAAATTTCAAATTTCTCAGCATAAGGGGCTCCCCTTAACCAATAAGATACATCTGGTTCCACTTGTTCACAAACATCTTCTCCCAGAAATGAAATCGTCATTATTCTTTCAAAGAAATATTGAAATAATTACTCTCTGTTTCTATAACCAGAGTGACAAACACTTTTACTGCATAAGATGCCATCCCTCTATGGTAGAAAGGACTTTATTTCCTCACTGATACAGAAACATAGGCACTTCTTTAAAATAAGGGGTCTGGAGGCACCTGGGTGGCTCAGTCAGTTAATTTCAGCTCAGGTCTTGATCTCAGGGTTGTGAGATCGAGTCCCACGACAGACTCTGTGCTGGCCATGGAGTCTGTTTAAGATTCTCTCGTCCTCTCTCCCTCCTCTCCTGTCCAAAATAAATAAATAAATAAATAAATAAAATAAAGTGTCTGTTCTCACCCATAAACCAAACCACTAGATCACTAGGTCAGAGGCTCACCCAGGCAACCAAGAGAGCTGTGACCAATGGCATCTCCACAGAGATGGTTCTGGGTTTTGCATGTGCTCTCTCCATGCAGACCAACCTCTCTCTAAATGAATGAATAAAAGGTCAATACGGGCTTGAAGAGGTGGGTACGTAGGACTAATTGCAGGTGATAATGGGGCTTTTTTAGAACATAAGCTGCAAGAAAGTGAGCCTCCATCTTTCTCCAATAGAATAAAGTCCAGCTATTGAGAGAGTGTGCAAATTTATTTAAGGTAATTTTAAAGAGCAAGGACTTGGCAAACATCAGGAAACGTCAGCGTTTTCTCTTTAATTAAACACCTCTTCAGGGAGGGGAGTTTGCTCACTGTTCTTCTGAATATTGAGCTGAAATCAGGGAGGCCCGTGTCTCCTTTGCGACTGTAGTATATGGAATAAAGCATAACAGTTAAACTAATAAGAGCGGTGAGGTTTGGCAAGTGATTGACTCTTAAATACAAGGAAGAGTCAGTTCAAAGTAATCCACAGAACAGTTTCACTCACTCATTTGCCTTTTTGAGTAAGAGAAGAAAGGATGTGGTCATGGATGTACCAGGAATTGCATATAACCCAAAGCTCAGCTTATCTATGCCAAAAAATGTTCTGAGTAATTGTTCCCAATGTACTATTATTAGTCTTGATTTGTTCCATTACTATAGAGACTAACTTCTCTGCCAAATTTTGTAAGGTTAGTCAAAACCTGGGTTCATCCATGAGAGCATGACATTCACGTATATCTTAACAGAAAACAAAAATGTCAAAAAAAACCACTCCTCTTTTTCATAGTGGCAGAACCCCTGTCAGTTCTCATTTTTTTTTACATTATCCTTTATGTTTCTATGTAAGATTCCATGCAATAAATTCCTCCAAGCACTTAGTGCCAGGAAAATGTTTCCCTCCAGATAAACTTCTACAGCTCCTTTTGATCAGACCCTGAGATGAACTATAAAGTTCATCTTCTTGGCTGTTTCACTCTGTCTTGCTAGTGAGCTCAGAGTTTCAAATTTGGTCCCACCTTACAGTTGAATGTATTGAAATGAACGGTAAATCAGGAGCCTGAAGATCTGACTTCTAGGTCTAGTTCTATCACTTATAATTTGCATGTGCCTTGAAAAATTTACTTAACCTGTCTGAGCCACAGTTTCTATGTCTGACAAGTGATAGTAATAACATGGGCCTCCATAAAGTTTGGCAGACATTCTTGGTGGCCCATTTATCAGTCATCCCCCACTTTTTCTCTTGATAGCAGAAGTCCTGTATTGTTCAGTTTCCCAATGGCAATGTGGTCAGGAAAGATGGGCCCAACCTTGGTGAAGGAGTCATCACTGGTCAAGGCCAAATATGATGATCCCATTCTCCTTTCCCTGAGATTGCTTCAGAGATGGACATGTGACCCAGTTTTGCTGAATGAGTTATAATGAGAAGTCTGCTGGGAAGCCCAGGAAAAGATTTCCTCCATGAGAGATGAGTAAGGAGAAAATCAATCCCATCCCCTGCCCCTGAGCCTTTCTTCTTTTGGACAAAGTTTTGTGGGGACATGAGAGAGCTGGAGCTGGGCATCCATCTTGAAACCAAGAGGAGAAGCCAAGAGATTTGCAGGGAAGTAAACCCTGGAATCAAGGAACTCCTGAACACTCAGCCCTGGAAATCTCTGGGCTTCTTGCTATATAGGACAACTGATGTCTTAAACTTTTAAGTCATTGATAATTGAGCATCCTACTTTTGTTGTCAGAAGTATCTTAACTGTTAGTTACTTTGAATAATGTACTTCAAAACACTTTGAAAACTATACATGTTGTGATAATTACTATGTTTATTCTCAGTACATCTACTTCTTCCCTTGGCCTAAAGCTTCTTGACTCACTGCTAACTTTTTCTCTCTGGTTTTCCTACATTGTTTTAAGTGATTTTATGGAAAATCAGTTCTGGTAATTATCATTGTGGTTGCTGTTGTTTTATAGTATAGCTACTATTCATTGACTATTTACTATGAGCTGAGACTTGTGCTAAGTGCTTTATGTACACTATCTTATTTAATCAACACAAGAACTCTATGATGGAGATGTTACAATGATCTCTATTTATAGATGAGTACATTGAACTAGTATTTTGGTGAGGGAACTAGCACATCACAAAGCTGAAACATGAACACCAGGCTGGATGACATTAAAGATTGTACACTCAACAGAATTCTCAGATCCCATTCATTTTTGGGAGATGTAAATGACAAGTCAGTCAATCGATCTATCAACAAAGAACATATATATTAGGCACCAATCCTTTTTAGGATACCAAACCTAAGTCTGATTTGTCCAAGGATTTTCAACAGGCCCGCTGGTCCAACCTTGTACCTTTGCCATGTCAAACACCAGAAATTCTTACCGCTGTGCTTCCACCATTGAAACGTGGCTACTGACTGAGAAAGTCAAGTAGAACCTGGGAGACAGGAGGGAAGAAATCCAGACTTTATCAACAGGAGAAATTTTTTAAAAAGGGCGGGGGGAGGCAAATCAAGGTCACCATTTTCTCATAAGCCCCAAATGCTACAATACAAATCTCAGAATAGGTGTAGTTTGGGTGGCAGGGAACGAAATTCCCACCATGCCAACATCACAATTGTTCTTTTGCATAGCTGATGAACCCACTGGTGTTGAGAGTTGTCGAGAAGGTATCAATTAGCTCAAATACCTACTGACTTGACAAGAAGCACTTATCATAAGCAGGATGACACAGGGATGTTCCAGAAGGTGCTGATAGGGAAGTTTTCCATCAGGCTTATCTGAATGAGAAATACCTCCCGCAAAGAAATGCTTACTTCTCAGCATGTCAGACTCCATTTCAACAGATGAAAAGGCAAAAGCAGGAATCACATCAAGTGAGTCTGAAATTGTCTACCGCACCAAGATCCCATTCTCCTCTTGAAGGGTGCTGTCCTTCGGTTTGTCATCAACTGTCCTCAAGCAGAGTCACCAGCCGTGAAGAAATGGGATTACAGAGGTTGGGGGAGTTGAGATTCAGAAGCTCTAGGCAGAAGTGATGGGTGAGATCTAGTCTCCTGTGTCTAAAACGAAGTCAGGGCATGTGCTCAGGAAGCTGACTCAGTCCCAAAGATGCGGTCAAGCACCAAGAGGGCTTAAAAGCTGAAAGGAGACCAGTAGCTCCTTGAAACGGGGCTGAGGAATATCTGGTCAGTAGCTTGTGTTGACAACATAGCAAAGTCTTCTCAGACTGCATGGGAGAAAAGGAGGTTGCTCACTCGGGAGAAGTTTCCGGTAGCAGCCCTTGTCCCAGGCAACAATGCCGGCATGGGGATGTTCTCGCAGAATGGTTTCGTACCATCCAGGGTGGGACAGAACCTTGCATTGGTGATTGGGAAGGTAAGTAGGCTCTGGACAGCTTGTAGGGAAACAAACCTTAAACGAGTCCAAAAATAGACCTTTCCACCTGCTTCTTATTACCAGGAGTCTGTCTGGCCATCATCATTTTGCAAGAGGGCCCTTGTTGCTTTGAGACGACAAGCCCTTGCCTCGGTCCCCCTCCTCTATCCAGCCTTTTGCACAATGCCCACCAAAAGCCTTCCCACTCCTGCTACCCCCCAAGGACTGGAGGAAAACGCGCTGGCCGGGCCACATTCCACCCAGGCTGGCCATTCGATGCGCTAGTTGTGAGCATGTGTGAAACATCACGGAGCCCCATGGGGTGCCAGGACCAAGAGTGTTCAAAGATGCTCCCGTTATCCCCTGTTTAGGTCAAGCAAAGGAGCTCTTGTGAGTAATTCATGGAGTGCCTATACTCGGAGGCATTACCCAATCTCATTACCATTAATTTTTGCATATTTAACTACAGTTTTTAATTAGATGGTATTTTATTATTCATGCACATAATTTGAGTCCAAGTCGGGCTGCTCTCTTGGAGGAAAGGAAAAAAAAAAAAGGTGGGGGGGGGTGGAATCCTTCGGAATTAAAAGTTGGTGTCGGCGTTCCTTCTTGACTGGTGAGTGAGCGTGGCAGACTGTAAGTCTATAATGGTTCTCTTTTAATTTTGCTAATAGCTATCATGTTATGTACCTTTATAAATTTGTTAAATCCAGAGTGCTGGGAGTTGTCTCTGTATGCGGTAACTGTAAATAGTTTGCTCTGTTTGGTTTGCACATACAAACTGTTTGCTCAGGCTCCTTGATGTATTATTAAAAAGGGTAATGGGCCCCTGGGAAACCATCTAGTTATATGCCTTCATTTGCAGAATAAACCATGCGTTGTTTTCATCTTTACTCATGATTGTTAATGGCACTGATGATGAGATGGGTGGATTTTTTTTTTCCTCTGCTGCCTTTATCAGCACTGTTTTATTATGCAGGCAAAATGGCCAAGCCGCTGATTTTGTCTAAGGTTTTCAATTAGTCATCTGACTGAGCACATCTGTGCTGGTATCCACCCAGAGCCGGACGGCAGCTATTACCGGTTTTACACCTGCTGAACCATGGCCATAAACTCGGATGGGAATCAACCTAAATTGGCCTTTTAGATATGGCTGAAAAGTTGTAATGTTGCAGTGTTTTCTAGCGGTGTCAGGAAGGTGTGAACTTCTCCGCCTTAAGGCCTAAGAACCTGCCACGATATTCCACTTCACCGAAATGGCTCACTTCTCGGTGGGTTATTAATATCTGTTTGCCGTTTTGCAGCCCCGATGACTTAATCGGCTGACATTAAGGAGATAAGATTATATTTGTACTGCAGCTGGGAATGGTCGAGGTTTAATTGTGTTGGTAAACAGAGCTCAGTGACTTCTCTGACATGTCTGCAGATGCTGGGAATTATTCGGCAGCAGTTTGGAACGTGACTCTTACATCTTCCACTGAAATGAAAATTGCTTCATGGTAGAGCAGAGGTCTCAGGACTGGAACCGGAGCTGCGGCACGACTTTAATACTCCATAGGATCTGTCATTTATCCCGGAGGACGAAGCCAGAGCAAATTTCGGCAAAATAAAACGCCATCTTCTCACCGCCCAGTGCTCGTTGTGTTTTAGGAGAGATACTGCTCATTGCCAAGCGTCTAGAAATCTCCTTTGTCGGTCTTCGGGAGCCGCCAAGGATCAGTAGGCGAAGTTGCAGAGAATGGCAGCCAGTTCACTGAGAAAAAGCTCACATTTGGATACTGGAGTTCAGGGACATTTGCGGGGGCAGCAACATTTCTGTTGGATCCAACAGATTCACTGGGGACTGGAATAAAAACATCTCCCTCACTGTGGGAAAGTCCTGAACAACGTTTCAGACTCTCAGGATGACAAAAGATGTTGGCATTGCAGCCTGGAATGGAAGTGCCTTGCCATGACACCATCTCTGCCCCCAAGGGATTAAGCTTTGGTTAGTTTCACCATGGCCAAGTCAGTGCATGGCCACCATATTTACCCCGGATCAACATCCATGCCTCTGAGCTGAACCCTTGAAACCTGGTTTCCAGTGAAAGGCCCCATTTCTTTATCACCCCTTTCCCCTCTAGCAGAGGCCACAACCCGTGTCATTTCTCTAACCACTTTCCTGACTACAAGGTGAGCTCATCAAGTTGGTGAGGAAGTAAGGATCAAATCTTCGACGTAGCTCATACCGGCCAAGTTCCTTTCTCTGAGCTTTATTCTTTGTTGTTGTTTGTTTTTATCTTTCCGATGAATACCTGAGACAGATCCAAGCCATAGCCAATCATCCTCATCCTCATCTCATCCCATCTCAATGTTTACTAAGGCTATATAGCAATGTTCTGCAGCAAACACCACGGAACGCACACCATTCCAGGAGATCCCCCTGCATTAATGCCTTTCGTCTTCATAACCACCCCATGGGCAAGGTGCTGTTATCATCACTCCCATTTCATAGATGCGGACGCTAAACACACCTGAAGAAATAAATCCTTTGTGATTCTCCGAGATCACACTGTGAGTAAAAGAAGGAGCCGAGACTCGGCAGCAGGCAATCTGTGTCCCATCCCATGCCTCTAACCATTAGACTTCTTAACATCAGAAAGAGTTTCTCAAGCCGTGGGTGTGAAGTAGCAAGCTAAGATCTTGCTGGAAGGGTGCTATCTGCTGCAACCTTCTTTTCACCCATCTCTCTTATTCGTAGGTATTTAGGTTGTCTCCGGTTTGTCTAATGCTATAGGAATATGCTTTTACCCATCTCCTCGGGCACACATGGATGTATTTGGAAGTGGACTTGCATAATCCCAGGTCATGGCATACTGAAAGTCGACTAGGTATTGCCAAATTGCCCGCCAAGATGGTTCAACCTATTTCCACACATATCAGTAGTGTATGGGAGTAGCGGTTTCCCCACATCCTTGCTAACATTCTGACATTATCAAGCTCTTTGAGTTTTGCCAATTCAAATACATTTTTCAAAGTTGAGATTTATAGCTGTTGGGGGGAATTCCACATTTGGACCAGCTTTTTGGGAGGTCAAGCCTTCTTGCCTCCTGGGCGCGCCCTCTCACTCCCACCTTGGCACCCAAGAAAAGAAAGTTGCTCTAGATGCTTTAAAATACAAGTCGAAAAACACAAGATCTTTTCTCTTCTGGTTGTGTGGATCCAGTATCAGAATAATTGTTAAAATAACTTGTTCTAAGGCAGCATTTTTCAGCCTCAAAACTGTAGCTATAGCACATTGAGTTGGGAAATCGTGTCATAGTTAATTGTGTCAATTCTGGAGTTAGACTGCTCGGGTTCAAATTCTGGCTCGCTGCTTCCTAGCTGCAAGACCATCTGATGTCTCAATTTCTGCACCTGCAAAATGGGAATGCTCATAACACTAGCCTCATAAAGTTGTGGCAAAGGCTAACGTTTTCATAAAGTATGCATAAAGCTTGCAAGACTGCCTGCCTCTTAGTAAGTGTTGTTTCGTTCATTATAAACTCTGTACAACCACTGGATCTAATAGGCTAGTGAACAGAGAACGCATTCCTATCTCTTGTGTTAGATTTTTTTTTAAAGCACCCTTTTAAAGATTATAGAATATGAAACTCTAGGAATCATTATGGTTATTGAGGTCAACCCTTTCCAATAGCCATGAGCAACTTACTGGCAAGGGCATGCCTTCTTCCCATTCCCAGCACCCAACCCAGTGCTTGGCACCTAGTGGGTACTCAATAAATGATGGAAGGACAAACAGACATGATAGCTAGATGGATGGACAAACAAACATGCCATGGCTCCTTGGTCTCAGTGGGCAAAATTTGTACTCATTCAAAATGAAAATGCCCTGGGGCCATGTTCAACTCACTGGATCAGAATCCCTTGACCCCAGCCCTGAAGTCTGCATTTTTGAATAGCTGCCTCCCTGACTTTTGGCATACTAAAGCCTTGAGTGTGACACTGCAGATTGTCCTGGGAGATTTTTCTCTCCTAGAGAAAAATCATTTCCAGCATCCAGCATAGTTCCTTACACATAGATGGTATTCAATAAATATTTTTGACTGAATGAATTAATCATCTCAGGGGATAAGTATAGGATTTTCATGCTTACATGGCCCCAAGAGATGGAGGCTCTTCAGATCCTTTCGGTCACAGTTCCTCTGCTGTGGATCTCAGAACCCACATTCTGATGGGTTCCCAAGGGGAGGAGGCCGAGGTCCCCTGTGGCAATCTTCCCTTCCTGCTTCTCAGCCAGCCTCAGGCCATTTGCAGTCATGCAACACTCTGAAATGCCTTCCTGCCAATACCTGGGATCTCCAAATCTCACAGATATCATTAAGCATGCTGGAGGGCAAATCATTTCAAGCCCAAGGTCAAGTTCATCTCAGCAGCCGTCCCATCATCCAACCTAGCTCACTAGACCTCTTAGATTACTAAGATGACTTAGATTACTATGGTCTGCCTGGACCTCACAGTCTCATGACTCCTCCTTCCCTGCCAACATCCTCCCGCTGACCATCACTTCTCCCGGATCTGAAGGACCTCTGATCTCCCCGGTTTGACTTCCATCACTGGCATAACTCCTGGTCTCTCTTCTCTTGTGCCCCCCCCACACCAACACTGCTAGCTGCCCCCAGGCCCTGCCTTAGCCAGGGGATTTGGACTCCCAAGAACTGAGTCCCAGTGTAGCTCATTCCAATAAAAAGAGCTCATTCCTCAGACTACAAAGTGCTCACTACCCATTTGGAGGAGCGCCTGGCTGGCTCAGTGGGTTAAACAGCCAACTCTTGGTTTCGGCTCAGGTCATGATCTCAGGGTCATGGGATCAAGCCCTGAGTCAGGTTCTTCACTCAGCACAGAGTCTGCTTGGGATTCTCTCTCCCTCTCTCTTCCCCTCTGTTCCTCCCTTCCTCAAATAAATAAATAAAATCTTTAAAGAATAATACCCATTTGGAGATGGAGGTAATGTTGGCCAAGCTGTATTAATTTTTTTGAAATCACCGTTTTGGTTAATAAACATTATTTCCACTGTTGGAAAAAGCAGCCATCTCTGGAAGCTGCTGTTAAAATATTGCAGGTTTCTGGGCTGTGTTCAAATGGACATCAAATGGATGTTTTCAGTGATGGCTGATGTTGATGGAGTCCTTTGCAGTACCGGGCAGAGAGGGGAGCACCGTATGCCTATTAGTCCCACTGGATCTTCACAACAACCCAGCAGGGTGGATACTAACCCCGTGTCTATTTCACAGAGGAGGAAACTAAGGCAAGAGAATGCTGCAGTCATTGTTCAGGGTTGGAGAGCTAATGGGCAGCAGGGTTGGATTTGAACCCGAGACATCCAGCTGCACGCACAATAGGTGACAGTGGACGGTGTTGCTGGCTGGTTGCTGGCACCTTGTCTGCCTTTCATTCCCTTCTTTACAAGGTCAACATGCCCAGAGCAGCGAAGACACAAACAGGGCTGTCCTTGTTGGGCAGGGAAGCCAGACCAGTTGGACTGGCCAGGGTGGAAAAATTCCCGGCCAGTCCACAAGCACAGGGAATCATAGAGAGGTAACGTCAGGCCTGCAGCGGCCCCTTCTCTGGGCTCCCCAAAAGGCCTCCGGCGCTGAGCTGCTCACCTCCTCCCCACCCGGGCCCCAAATTGGCTGTCTGCGCCTGGGTCCGGCGAGTGTTCACCCCGTGTGGTAGCTGCGATGTATAGCCCAGCACATAAAAGCAGAGGGCCCGACAAAGAGAAACTGAAATTTCCCTTGAGCTATTTGCCCTGGCTGACTAACCCGAACCTTCCTTCTTAGGATGAAGAAGAGCTCTGATGTTCTGATGTTGAAAGCATCAAAGGCTGATCCCCTCAGCTGAGCAGTGACACACAGTTGCTTGGCAGCGAGGGCCCCAGGAGCTCCCGCCCGTGCTGTTTCCAGCCCAGACCCCCAAAGACACCCCGAGTCATTAGCAGCCAACACGCCATGAGCTAGATGTCTAGGTGACTCCGCAGCTTGCACCTGTCCCTCCTCCTCCTCTGTCCACGGTGCCACCCTCTGACCCCCACCCCTCTAACAGGGGGACACAGACTCTGGCCTCTTCCTAACACCCTCTGCCCCCGCTGCCAAGTTCAAAGCCGTGGAAGGAAGCCTGGAGAAATACAGATCAGCTTCCAGAAGGCTAGAAAACACGGTTTCTAGAAAAGAGTTTTCTCAACGGTTTCATCTTTTTTTCCTGATGGCAAAAAGTGATCCATGTTCACTGTTGACATTTCCACAATTCAGAAAAGTAGAAAGAAGAAAGTTGGGGAGCTGCGGAGCCCGCCGTGGAGAGTCCCACGGTGACATTCCGCTGACAATCGTCTGCTTAACTATCCAAGCAGCCAGGCGCAAACACTTGTCCTAATTTCCCCCCACCCCACACCCTGTTATGTGGCCCTGTGACCTGCCCTCCCCTCGCCTCCCCGCCCCCGGGATCATAGCCACCTTTCCCGCTTACAGACGTCTTAAAGCATCTCCCTGAATTAACCGTAAGTTCTGAACCTCTTCCAATACTTCTCTTAAAACACAAGAGCGTCACGTTGGCGACAGCACTGAGCGGGCTTCAAACTCTGCTTTTAAGCTAAATTGAACCTCAAAAGATGGCTGTGAACCAATTTCAGACAGCCACGAGCAGCTCAGCAAGACGAGAGCCTCTCCCCGCGATTTGTGTCAAGCAGAAGCATGGCCCCCTCCCCCCTTTGTTTTCAGAAATTAATAAAGCTCTTCCAACACACTGTTCTCTGTCACTAATAGTGAACAGTCAAATCACGGCTTTTATTCCCAGCCCACCACGTCAAGTAAATCGAAGCTTACAGCATAGACCGGGGAACGATAAGCAATTCCCACTGCAGCGAATTCTTAATATACAAATTCATCCGGCGGCAGTTTAGTATCAACTGTTCCTGGTTTTCCAGGAACAATGGGAGGCAGTCAGGCCCGGCTCTGACGAGGTCACCCATCAAGGTTATCTATATTCAATTACTGGTATCTACAAACTTGCATAGCTGTCAGCCGGTCAGAGCCCAAATGAAAACTCACCATGCACTCAGAAAGCAAATATAGTTTCCGAGGAGAGCCTCAAATTAGCTCCGTGAATGACTTGGCTTCAAACGCGCAGAAGCCATCAGCCTTTGGGGACGTTTCTGCCAACAGCGCCTCAATGTCTAAATTTGGGCACCATCTTATAAATCTCTGTTCCCGAAGAAGGAAAGGACTGGGATTGCTCCTTAACCCTCGGCGACGATAAATTATCTCACTTAACAATAGATAAACTTCAGACACTTTTCCTGTACCGGGGCACCTATTGTGAGGTCACAGCTAATCTCCAGCATCTCTTCTCCCCGGCGGCCCCACTAAAGACCTGTCGGTGGTGAGGAGACACAATTATTTGTTTTCTACCTCCTCCTCCTCCGGAACCATATATCATGTGTGGAAACAAAGCTCTCCAACCACAGATATGTATCTGTTTCCTTTATCTGAGTTCCTCTTCCCATCAGGGGCAATGGTAGGGGGACCTGTGTTTGGTGTGAGGCTTCCAGAGCCTGGACAGGAGGGACATCTCCCTCCCAGGCCCAGCTGGAAGTGGGGTAAAGCTCTGATTCTCTGGGAGGACAGAGGGCACGTCCGTCGGAACAGAACAGAGGGCTTTCCGTTCACTGCCACGGCCCGCTGTGGCTTAATGCATATACCACCATCCTTCCTGGCAGGTGCCTTTCAAACCCAACGTGGACATTGACCAACCAGGAGTGTTAGGGTTCATCGATGCCGAGGTAATCTCTAGCTTCGCTTGGGGAAGCCATATATGGTGGGCTTGTTAAGAACTGGGTGTCTTTGATTTTCTCCTTGGGTCAGAAGCATTTGAGGTGTTACTCTATCCCTCTTCATTCCAAGCTTTGTCCAGTATCTGCCGTCTTCGTGATGGTGATGTTCCCCCTCTCTGGTGACACCCTTCTGGTCCCCTCTTGAGGCTGGTATGCCAGCCATGGGCTCACATAGTCCATTTGAGCTACCAAATTAAGGCCTGCACATTCATAAGTGGACTCTCCTTAGATTAATAACCCCAGGCTTCAGGACAAGATAAAAATAAGATTTCCTTCATAAGAAGCTATGTAACATGGGCTTATAAAGGGAGGGAAAGGGCAGATTGAACAATGTCAGTCCTGACTTTCAGTCAAGCCGGCCATAAGCTCCCACCTCCAACCTGGACCCTTGGGCCCACTTAGACAGAGTCCCATGTGTACAGCTGTGCAGGTTGTGTACTGCACATGAACTCACGTCTGAGAGGATATCGTTCACATATCCTTTATGGCGTTCTACATTTGTTATGACAATTTTCCAGCAGACAAAAAAAATGTGTTTTGTCCAAACAATATCACTACAATTTTTTGCCGGATGGAAATAAAGGATCTCGAGAAAGAGTGTTTCTTTAATTGGCACAAAGACACCATGTGGACTAGTGGCAGTCTTGCATCAAGGGCTCACTTCGTAACTCTGAAGCCCACACGACTGCTTATTTCACAGCTTCCTTCTGCATGTCGGGGAGGAAGTTTGTTATAATAAGATAATCTGTTCCTGGGTCTGTCCTCTCCCTGCCTTCGGGATGTCCTCTCCATCTGTGTACCCCCAGCACAGAGCCTGGCTCATGAAAGTGCCCAATACTTGTTTGTTGAAAGAATAAACAAACAAATGAATGAATGAATGATATTCTCCATCCTTTAACCCATACTATAGTGTATACCACATAATAGATTAAAAATGAATGTCTTATGATCCCAGGGTCCTAGGATCGAGTCCCGCATCGGGCTCCTTGCTCAGCAGAGAGCCTGCTTCTCCTTCTGCCTGCCGCTCCCCCTGCTTGTGCTCACTCTCTCTCACTCTCTCTCTGACAAATAAATAAATAAAATCTTTAAAAAAATAAGTGTACTATTAAAAAATATTTTAAAACAAACAAAAAGTATTTAAAAAATGAATGTCTTGTTGAACTGACCTGATTCCATCTGTGGTTTGGAAGCCTATTTGCCAAATAGAACAGGAAGATATAAAAATATGGGAGCACTTTTATTTTCCTCTTACAATCTGAGGCTAAGAGTATCTCCAAAGGACGGCATGTTATGCTCCATGTTTCTAGGGTCAAGGGGAAGAAGACGACCATAATCAAGATGACATGGATACCTCTTACTGGGATGGTGGTGGTAGATTGTGGGAGAACACACCTTGCCCATGCTTGTCTTATGATATGGGCACACATTCTCTTAAAGTACTGGAAGTGCATTAGGGGAGCAGGTATGGCATACTTTACAAGTGGTGAACTCAGTGACCCTGCTAAAACTCCATACTGGGGATTTTAACATCACCTCCCCTCAGATAGCTGGCATGGAATTCCTACCAACAACCCCTGTTCTTCCTGTGTGGGAAATCCCAAGTACAATGACCACCAGGCACTTCTGTTCCCTTTGGACGTCCTTGGGAAACTCTTGGGGCACTCCGCTGCATTTCTCATGGGGTCGGGAACATTTATGTTCATGGCCATGGAGTCAGCCGAGGAAACACGAGCATTGGACAATGTTAAAACATATTATCTGTTTTATTTGTGCTAGTGTATTAGCATGTTGTTAAAACTAATTCGAAAAAAATCCAAATGCTATAAAGAAGGAAATTACTTGCAACCCCACCTTGCCCTACCAGAGATTAACACACAGATGAGTTGGTCGGTGTCCCTTCACACTCTTTCTGTGGAATCTGTCTATAGATGCCTCTCTTCCCTTATGCATTACCCATCAAGATAGCAGAAAAAAGGGGGGGTGTCCATACTGTATTACTGTTTTCGTAACCTGCTCTTTAAATTTAATAGTGTATTGTAAACAAGTTTCTTTCAATAAATATATTTTTTACCTTATCTTTTAAAATTCCTGAATAGTACTTAGGTATATGGATGAACAGTAATGCATTTGACCAACCTTGATGGATGGGCTCTTAAGTTATTGAGTAGACTGAATGTTTATGGCCCCCTCAAATTCACATATTGAAATCTTACCCCACAGTGTGATGGCATTTGGAGATGAGGCCTTGGGGAGGTGATTAGGTCATGAAGGTGGAGCGCTCATGAATGAGATTAGTGCCCTTATAAAAGTGACCACAGGGAACTCCCTTGTCAACCATATGAGGACACAGGAGGATGACCACAAAGGGGGACCTCACCAGACACTGAATCTGCCTGCTCCTTGATCTTAGACTTCCCCACCTCAAAACTACAAGAAATAAATTGTTGTTTAGGCTGCCTGGTTTATGGTATATAGTGGTATTTTTGTTATAGGGGCTTGAACAGACTAAGGCAGGTTGTTTTCTTTTTTTGTTTGTTTTTTTTTTTTTTACACACATGCTGGGATGAAAGTCTTTATATACATATATTTGAGCATTTGCCTGGTTATAGAATTGTCTTTTTTTTTAAAGATTTATTTATTTACTTTAGAGAGAGAGAGAGCATGAGCAGGGAGAGGGACAGAAAGAGAGGGGGAGAATCCTCAAGCAGACTCCCCACTGAGCATGGAGCCCGATGCAGGGCTCGAACCCAGGACCCCAAGATCATGACCTGAGCCAAAATCAAGAGTCAGATGTGTAAACAGCTGAGCCACTTAGGCACCCCTGGAATTGACTTTTAATAGGAAAAAATAAAATCTGCTTCCAGGGATGGAAATAAAGACCCAATGTAAATAATAAGTGTAAGTCTCTTTAATTAATCAAATCATGTGAATTAAGCCCCCCACTAGGGGCCAGGCACTATGCTGAGGATATGGTGGTAGGGTAGACATGAGTCTTGCCTCCAAGAGCTCATCCTCTTGTTGGATAGAAAGGATAAACACAATACAGTGTGATCAGTACTGGGGATAACTGGTGTGGACACTGAGAGGGGAGTCCAACCTCATCCTGCTCCACAGATATAACTGAGCCAGACCCTGAAGGATGGGTAGGAGTTTGTCAGGTCAGTTAGGAAGGAGGAGGGAAAAAAAATTATTGGAAGAGGGAACAGCATTGGCCAGCCATGGAGTCTCGATGCCACGGTGTGTGTGATAACAAAAGCCTAGTGGTGAAGAGTCAGACTGCTTATGCTTTAATAACATCTTCATAATCACTACCTGGGAGACCCTGACACAAGGGGTCTGAGCTTCCAAAGTTTAGGTTTCCTCCTGTGTAAAGCGGAAGTACAATGGTACCAGCCCATAAGGACAGTGTAACAGGGCAGCTAACAGGATGTTGTTGCTGGGCCATCTGGGTTCATATCCTGAAAACACCAACTTCTAGCTGTGTCTTTGGACAGTTTACTTAACCTCTTCATGCTTCCACATTCTCATTTATATAATGGGATCACAATGGTACCTACCTCAGAGTTGTTGTGAAGATTAACTAGATTAGTATATGTAAATCACTTAGGGTGATATCTGATATGGTTATTATTTTTGTGGGGAGAGAAAGATTGGTTATTGAGTGCCTACTCTGATTCAGATTCTAAGTTAAACACTAACAAATCCATGATATGCAGATATAAAGCCCCTGCCTTCATGGGGCTTCTAGTGAGAGAGATGGATCCTCATCAGGGGGAAAGACTCGATAATTCTGGGCTGGGATTGTCATTATAAAGGACATGAACTAGGAGTTGTGACAGACAAGGCAGACCTACTTGAGCTAGGAAGTCAGGAAGGACTCTCTGAAGAGGGGGCATTTGAGCCGAGACCCAAAGGAAGGAAGGGAGTTAGCAATGAGGATAGTAACAGTTGTGAGAGAGTGGAAAGGACATCAGGCAGAAGGAACAGCATCTGCAATCACCCAGAGGTGGCAAAGGAACTTTGGTCATTCAAAGAGTGGGAAAGGCCAGGGTGACTGGGGTGGAGAAGTCAGCAAGAATGATGTGTGAAACAAGACCCTCGACCCAGGCAGAGGCCAGACACACAGGGGACCACATGCCATGTTCTAGTTTGGGTTCCATCCCAAGAATGATGGGAAGCTACTGAAGGATGATATGAAGCAGGACAGGTGCATGATCAGACTTATGTTTTGAGAAGATTGCGCTGAATGCTGGGTAGAGAATGCATCGGAGGGGGCATATCAGCTATCCAGTGCTACTATGGGCCGTATAGCAAAGCACCCTCAAACTTAGTGGTTTACAACATTGTTTTTGTCCAGGATAACATTTGATTTCTCATTTTTTACAAGCCTAGGGGTCAGCTGGGCTGGGCTGATCCTGCTTGGGCTTGTCCGTGTACCTGCAGCCAACTCATAGGCTGGCGGGGCCTGGCTGGTCTAGGATGGCTTGGGCTGTGTTGAATTCTCTCTGCTACATGTGATCCCAAGAGGAAGAACAGATATAGGGAAAGCTCCTTGAGACATCAGGACTCCACACCCTTGCTTCCGTCACATTCCACTGACCAAAGGAAGTCACAAGGCCAGATTTCAGATACAGGGAAACAAACTCCACATTTTGTAGAGAGGACCCGCGAAGTCCCATTGCAAAGCATATAAACACAGGCAGGAGGAAGGAAGTAGGACCATTTTTGCCATCAACCTTCCAGAGGGGACAAGACTGGAAGGGAGGGGATCAGCTAGGAACCCACTGTAGACACCCAGGCAAGAGAGGACAGTGGCTTGTGCTTGGGAGGTGGACACGCTCACGGAATAGACAAAGTAAGAGAGGAGGATGGAATTCCTGTGGAACCCTGAGCACCTGTTAGGCACCTAGACATTTCAGTGAACAGTTGCTTCCAGAGCTTTAATGCTTGGAGGGCAGATGCATGACCTGTGTGTGGTATGTGGTGGGGTAGGACAGGGGTGAGGCATGCGAGGGACAGGAGCTGAGGATGAAGGTAAAATTGGGACAATTGTACTTCTGATGAGTGAAAGGTTTTTTACAAATAATTCAGCCACAGATCTGAAGAATCCAGAGGGAGGAAGGAAGAAATGCCAAAGCCCATAATCTCCCTTAAGTTAGAAAAAGGCATCAGGAACAAGAAAAGCTAAGACTTCATAATATTTCATCAAAGATGGGGCCCAACCTTCTATGTATCGACTGCCTGCTGTGTGCTGAGGGACTTACAGACATTAGCTCATTTTAACCCATTTGTACCTCATCACAACCCTCTGAGTCAGATGATAATACCAATGAGGGGGACTCAGTGGCAGAGCAGGAATTCAAACTCATGACTGTCAAACTGAGCTGGGTGGAGCGTGGTGATTGTGGCAGTCATGGTGGTCATGGTGGTCATGGCGGTCATGGCGGTCATGGCGGTCATGGCGGTGTTAACGGTGGGGTTATTAGTGGTGTGGTGTAGGTAACAGCAGTGATAATGGTAGTGACCACTGTGGAGTTGGTTGGGGGGGGTACCAGTGCTGGTACTGGTCCTGGTGGTGGTGATGGCGGTGCTGGTATTATAATCATAATGGTGGTTATGGTGATGATACTATTTGTGATGGTGACAATGGTCATATGAATGCTGCTGGAGTCATTGGTGTTGGTAATGGAGATGGCATCTGTGGGTTGTGGTGGTGCTGGTAACATCAGTGATGGACAAGGGTAGAGGTTAGGAATAAAATGCAAAGGCTTAGCCCTACTACTAGACATACTGGGAAACTGCCAGGAAACACAAGTGTTTGGACAAGGGAAACCACCAGGAACCTTCCAGCATATGCGGCATTTCTAAATAATGATCAGGACCAGGGCAAGACCGTGAGTAAAGCCCGAGAAAATCACACTGGCTCTGGGGCTTCCACCGACAACGTCTTGTTGATTGCTCTCTCTCTTCTCTAAAGAAGAACCACCTCACCTTCTGCCCCACCCAATAAAACGGCTCGGTAAATATAATTACTTGCACCATTTAATCAATAGCAGATTGCTCCTGGCCCCGGCTTGTTCAATATCAGTGTCTGGGATCACAGAATCTTGATACTTCCCTCAAGATGCCAATTTCTGCTTAATGTTAGATAAACCACATCTATCAACCCCATCCACTAATGAGATTTTATTGTGTCATTAATAATCTACATCTTAAAAATATGTTTTCGACTAATATAACATGAAATATGAGGTTGCAAATATTCTACACTTCCCAGTCATAGAACTCCCGATGGCCAATTGAAAAACCCAAATCAATGTTGTATTAAGCAATCTCAGAAAGTGATTTTACGGAATTTGAGAGACAACCAATGGGTAGGTGAAGAGAAACTATTTCTCCATTGATTTTTCTAAGAGAGAGAGAAAGAATTAAAAAGCAGTCTCCATTCATAGGAAAAGGCCCGCCAGTGGAACTTTGTTACCCCCAGAGTAGGTCAGCTCTTTGCCCTGAGTTTGGGTCACGAGTTCCAAAAGCACCCAGGCTTCTTGACTCTCTTAACATATGAAAATCAGAGCTCAGACTTCTCCACCACGAGGAGGCAAGCTACACCCACCTCCTTAGAAACACATCGCTGGTAGCGTGTGGCCTGATACTTGCCGTGAAGGTTCCTCTGTACACAGAAGAAGCACTGGGTAAACAGCCCAATTCCGGGAGACGCTGTCTCCACGTAAAATCCCAGGACAGAAAGCCCCAGAGAGGTCAAGCTGCATCACAAAGCAAAACCAGCCACAAGCAAAACAAGGGGAGCTGCCATGGAGTAATTAACAGGCCCAAGTTTTCTCGATCTGGAAAAATTGCATTTATTTTCATTACCTTACAGTTGTGCTCATCCTATGAAGAATTTGGCCCGCTCTCCTTTATTTCCTTATTAGAAATACTCTTTCATTTTGGAGCCAGGAAATCCTGAGGTCCATCCTTGCAGGGTTTGCGGCTCCTGAATGAATGACAAGCAGTCTGCTTGATGAGGCTGTCTGTGAAGATCTGGATAGCAATTCACCCTCATAGTCTACTACATGGCTGCCTCATTATTTAATGAGTAACGTAATAAATAGCATGTTTCTTAGGCAGAGGGGATCTGTAAGTTGGAATGCCACCTAGGCTAAGAGAGAAGGAATGTCCTTTGCAGGCTAGCGTGAATATTTTTGGGGTTCTCACTTATAGGATGGTTTGTGTCCCCCGCCCCGAGGCTGGGCATGGCTGTGTGTTCTGACGTCTGGGGCTGAGCTTTAGCTGAGTGAGTATATACACGTGCAGATGCACACCGAGCCCTCAAGCATCTTAGCTACGTGAGCTCTCTCCACACCACTTTATACACAGTTGCGGATAGATGTGTGGGTTTCATCTCAAGGACTTGACATGTGTGACATAGGATTGTCTATTTCATGGATTCTCTATTCAGCCTCTGAGAGCAACTATGGTTATTTCTATACAGAGCTCAAAGAGACCAAACAGCTGTTCAACTTCACTAAACAGGCCTCTCCATGTGAGCAAAGCCAGGATCTCGTTCTCTTTCTCTCTTCCCCGGCCCCCTGACTCCCCCTATCTCTCTCTTCAAAAAATAAAAAAGGAAAAATATTTTCCCCTTACCTACCCATTGGTTTCCTCTCGAATTTCATAATCATCTTCGGAGATGGCTTAATATAACATTGACCGGGGTCTAAGCGTCCCTCTAAGTTTGAATGGCTATGATTCTAGAATGTTCTATTTTTTTTTTAATTTTTAAGAAATATTCCATTTTAATAATTCCCAAAGGGTAGGGCCATCCTCCACCTCCTTCTCCTAAATGTATATGGCTTCCTTTATCCTTTTTCAGTCTTTTCCGACTGACTATATCATTTGACCCTAGAAACAACTATGGCAGACGGGCAGATATAATTTCAAACAGAAGCCATTCTTCCCAACGTGTGGCAGGAAGGTGAATGTCGTGGAAGATGCAAGACCACGTGTTTATATTTATATCTGCATGAAGGAACCCTTTTGGGGTGGTATGATAATTGAGCTGGGGTTTGGAGCAAGACTTTTCACCAAATACTTAATATTGCTGGATTTTTGAGCTATGTGAAAAAAATGAATCTTGGAAAATTTTTCAAAATTAACAAAGAATCTCATTGGCTTGGGTTGTTCAATTGGCCTTTGGGGGTCGTTTTGACCATACAGAATATTTTCTGTCAAAATGGGCAAATTAAAAAAAAGGCGGGGGGTCAATGAGTTCAGCGTTATCTGCTGAACTCACCAATTAGCAAAGGACCTTCCAGTGACTGGTTGGCTTACAGTTGGGTAGACACAACCCAAAAGAGACCCGCAAGAGATGGCCTGGGACAATATATGTGTAAGCATGCAGGGGTGGGGGGAGGGGGTGTGTGTGTTAAGGAACCTACAGGATGCCTGATTCTAAAAATAGCACTTAGGGGGCGCCTGGGTGGTTCAGTCGGTTAAGCGTCAAACTCTTCACATCAGGTCAGGTCACGATCTTGGGGTCGTGGGATCGAGCCCCATGTGGGGCTCCGCACTTAGAGGAGTCTGCTTCTCTCCCTCTCCCTCTGTCCCTCCCCACATTCTCTCTCTCTCAAAGAAGTAAATCTTTAACATAAATAAATAAATAAATATAAAAATAACACTTAGGACTGAAAATTCGGGAAACCGAAGCAAGGCACTAAGAGGACGGATTTTTCAGGGGCTATCTGTTTTCTCATTACCCTCAATTCCGATCAAATATTTTGATCACGAAGTCTCTCTCTTAACCACAAGTCAAATTATCGCTTCCACTCCATGGGGCAGCATGGGCCAGGTCTCCAAGAGGGGGTGCTTGCCAAGGTCACGATACTTGAAATTAAGGATCTTTCTGCACTCCAGCTGTGGACCCAGCAGCTATTAACCAAAGACAGCCATTCTCTCTGCCTGCTTGTTTTCCGTTGCTCCACACTCATTCAAAACACTATCCTCAAGTCTCCCGTGTTTCTTCACGAATCCCACGCGGACAAGACACCAGATGACGGGAGCCTTACAACCAGTGTTTTTCTTCCTCTCTTTTCTCTTGAAGCGAAGCTTCAAAAATGTGTCTCGGTTTGTCCAAAGACAGAGCTGTGATTGATCCATTTTATTTTTGATGGCTGCAATAAACACCTTCCTAAGGAAGGGGGAGGTGGAGAAAGTAAAAACAAAACAGTGGATTCATCGGCTGGAGACGGTATTTATGTGTAAGTGATACTTACAAGACTAAGCTGGGTAACTCAATAGTAAAATGAGCAGGTTTTAGGGTCGCTGCCATTACGAAAATAACACTAATACGAGACACATGTGGGTGCTGGCCAGGACGCATCCCCAGAGCTCCTGGGCAGCCCAAACCAGGGATCAAAACAGAGAACTCAACCCCAGCAGCACAACCTTTGCTGTGATCCCAGGTCAGAATCTGGTAATGTAATCTTCTGCCATTCGGGGAATCCTCGTGTTACCAAGGACACATCAGGAGGCTTTGTTTTGATCTATGCGATCATGGAATCATTGGCCTTTAAAGTTCTGAGATCTTCAAGTTTTGCCTGGCCCCTTTTTTAGAGGAGTAGCCCAGAGAGGTTAAGTGACCTACCCAAGGTCACACAGTGTAATCTACAGCAGAACTGAGATCAGCACCTAGATATTAATAGCTGTTTTGCAGTCAGTGTTACCAAAGAAATAAGATGCACCACACATCACCATGTGTGGTGATGCCATGGTGGTCTGGGTATCATTCTAACTCTGAGAGATTGTAATGATAATACATTCTCATGTGTCAAAGCACCACGCAATAAGCCAAGAACCCATATAAAAACAATAAAAATATTATATGGTGTTCCTCAGCTTGTGATTTGCGGCTTCCTTTTTTGAAGTCTGTTTCTCTTTATTTTGCTCATTTTTGGAGTCTTGGTTTGAAGGTGGCCAATCAGAGAGACTCTCTCCACACAATCCCAGCTCATCTACCCTCTGCACGTCCTAGTCCCTTCTTATTAGCTTCCTTGTTTGTTTCCTCCACCGAAATTGTCTTGTTTGTTCATCTGTTTCCTTATTGTCTTCTCTTCTAGAATATGAGATCTATAAGGGCAGGGATCCTTAACCATTTTGTTCAATGCTATATTCCCAGTTCCTGGCACATAGTAGGGGCTCCCCACCCCATATATATAAAATCAATTTCACTAAGTGGATACAACTTTCCTTCCTAAAAACCTCCATGCATCCTCTTTTACATGGTTTATGGCACTTGTACTCTGCCTTGAAAGAAACCCCCCACCCCAGCTAGCCCCCTCTACCAGGTTGGAAAGCCTTTGAAGACAGATATATTTATATCTGCTGCAGTGCTTAGGAGTGTATCCTACCCATGTTGGTTCTAAAATTTAATCGAGACAGGCACAAAGATCAAGAGTTTCTGGAGCCCATCCAAAACCAAAAGTCAACCCAGGAAGCTAAAGGAAGGCATGCATTTAAAGAGAGAGTTTCCACTGCAACGAGTTAATATGTTTTGGTCTCTCCTTTTTCTCTGGACTGAACTTGGGCACGGCCAAAACACTGTGCGGAACAAAGATATCTTGGACCATGTTCTTGTTTGTGTCTCCTGAACAGCTACTCCCAGCTGGCTTTATTTAAGTGATCATAGGATAAAATTTCATCACAATCTTCAGTGAACGTGACGAAAGATTGCTTCATCTATCGTCCCCAGGGCTGGTGCTCAGAGGTCCCTCAGTCCAAGGAGGGACATAAGACATTGAGAGAGACACCACCGCACCGGAGAGCCCCACCCTGAGGCAGCCAGACCACAGTGCTGACCATGACGGCCAGACACGAGTAATCACGCAGACCTGAGTTCCAGTCCCAGCTCTCTTACTTCCAGGCTGGGTGACCTCAGGCCACTGGACCTCAATTTCCTCATCTGATAAATGGGACATCACTTACATGGTTGATCAAAGGGGTGAATGTCTATGAAGTGCCTGGAACAAAGTAGCCACTCAACAAAGAATAGTTGTCACTACTTTTATTCCTGCTGTTACTTCTCCACACTGTCCCTTGTATTTATTTTTTTTTAAGATTTATTTATTTATTTTTAATCGAGAGAGAGCATGAGTGGTGGGGGGGAGCAGAGGGAGAAGGAGACTGCACTGAGCGTGCAACCCAACGTGGGGTTCGATCTCACGACCCTGAGATCATTATCTGAGCCAAAATCAAGATTCAGATGCTCAACTGAGCCACCCAGGAGCCCTTGTCCCTTGTATTTAAAATCCAAACCTACTTCTCTGCCTACAGTCCCCATGTAGCCTGAGGTCTATCCCACCGCAGGGCTTTTGCGCTTGCTATTCTTTGAACCCTAGCCCCACCCCCAATGCCACAAGTTGCCCATCTCAACCATCTCAGCTCAAAGGTCACTTCTCGAGCAGTCTCTCCAATGGCCTAATCGGAAGGAGCCTCCCATCAAGTCCTTTCCATTCATCACCCACTTCACATTCTTCACACACTCCTCATCCTCTGAAATTGTCCCCGTTACTCACTCCCCGCCAGCACCTGCATTCTGTGAATGCCCTGAGAGTCGGGTCACCTCCTTCTTTTCTCACTGCTGCCTTCTCGAGCACCCGACACATAGTAGGTGCACAAGCAATGCTTGTTGAACGACAACCTATGTGAACAAACGCACAGAAACCACTCCCCAGAAAGGCCAATGAGATCTGAGAGTAGGACCACCTATGTAGTTTGCAGAGTCTGGTGCAAAATGAAATGCAGGGCCTCTTATTTTAGAGTATTAAGAATTTTCAACAGCGACGGCAGAGCATTCAGCCAAGCCCGGAACCCTTCTGAGCAATTGCACAGGTCACACGCCCATGAAGCTGGCCATGCCCGGGAAGGCCATGGTAAATAGCTGGGGGAGTTCTTCACTGATGGGCAAAGCCTCTGGAGAGTTCTCAGATCACAGCACACAGCCGGCCCTGCAGACAGAGTTCAGGCCTGGCCTTTCTCACCAGCTCTTCCGCCTCGCTCTAGAAGGCCAGTTGTCAGTGGGTTCCATTCCTGCTCCCAGACCCCTCTCTGGGGGTTTTACTTCATAGTAGAGTCACATAATGAGGAACCTGTGAAGTGTGAAGGGCAATAAGTTGAGAGAATCATCACACCAAGAGAACAACAGCTCTGAAATCACTGGGATGGCAGAGAATGACAGAGAACCCCAGGAGCAGGGCTGCTACGTACAGCTGTGCAGGTTGCTCACTGCACAAGGCCCTTCCGAGGGGATAAGGAGAACTAAAACCCAGCCTGTTGCCCAGCGGGGCACCTGATGCAGGGGCTACACTCTCCCAGAGGGAGGGGCACCATTCTCTCTGCATAAAGACCCTGTCCACTTGGCAAGCCACATGCCTGCCTCGAGGGGGTGTCATTTTCTAATTTGTTCAAAACCATAAAGTTGCACAACATCCCTGCCTGAGACTAGACAAAGGAAGCTTTCGCAGCAGCCGAAGGAGCTTGAGACTGTGACCAAAAACAAAACAACCCGTCCCCCTCTCCACTAGATCCTCTTCTACTCCTAATTAGAGTGGCCTGCGCCGTGCCCAGAGGCGGGTGAAGGCACAAACACGGAGGTTGCCAGCAAAATGCAAAATACGCATACGCTGACCAGCAGGATAGCCTTGCAGCTGGAAAAGGAGTGGACGAGAGACCTTCCCCCTGCTGGCCCACAAGACACGGTACCTGTTCTCCGGGACCTGGCAGGGGCCCCGGGGGTGGCGATTGGCTGGGACGTGTTTGGAGGGGGGGGGCTAGGAGGAAGAAGGAGAGAGGTTGGTGCAGAGGGACACGGAATGCCGACTTTCTGGGCTGTTGGCAGGTGGGGACCCAGTACTCCGTTTTCACTGGCACTTGCCTCTGTGTGGCTTCGAAGGATTCTTTGAGCCCCAAAGCCCTTGCTGGAAGAAATCTGTGTTCTCTTCTTGGCTGGGACCCTCCTGGGCTAGGAGCTAAGAGAGATAAGTCCTCACTCTGTCCCCTTCAGAAGCCTGGCTCGGGAACCCTGCAGTCAGTGTGGCTGCTGGTGCCCAGTGGGGATTTCTCAGGGACTTGCAGGATTCCGGGCACCGAAAGGGCACATCCAACTCCAAGGGAGGCCTCAGTGACTCCCATCTAATGCTCTTGAGGAATCACTCCAACTGCCCTTACTTTAACTGCCTTTAAAAAATCCCTGGTTCTTGGGGGCGCCTCGGTGGCTCAGTCAGTTGAGCGTCTGCCTTCAGCTCAGGTCATGATCTCAGGGTCCTGGGATCAAGCTCTGCATCAGGCTCCCCGCTCGGCGGGAAGCCTGCTTCTCCTTCTCCCTCTGTCTGCAGCTCCCCCTGCCTGTGCTCTCTCTCTCTCTCAAATAAATAATAAATAAAAATCTTTAGAAAATAAAATTTAAAAATCCTTGTTTCTTAAATGTGACGACTCGGAGAGCCAGAACCGAAGAAGAAGCAATGTGGACTTTTGTATTGGATTTGATTTTAAGAGTCCCGTTCCGCCAGTTTCTGGTGGAGTGCAACGGTGATGAGGGGACAGGGGAGGGCGTTGGTGCTTGTTTGGGTACTTTGCATGTGTGGTGTCCATCAGTTCTTACTGATAGGGAAACAGAGGCCAAGAAAGAGAACAGGTATCGAGTGCAACTCTACTTTGGGCAATGTAATAGGTTGCTCGTCTCATGTGTTAAAACAACCTTGTGAGGTGGGTGTTATTAATTCCCATTTTGCAGATGAGGAAGCTAGACTTCTGAGCGGCTGGAAATAGACGCAAGGCACATATAACCAAGAGGTTGTATTCCAAAGATTCAAACCCAAGGAGCAGATTCCGTTGTGTGTGCCTCCCTCTCAAAGCAAGGGTATCATCAAGTGGATGCTCTGGGCTAATCCACTGTGGCCCAGAGTCCACGCTGAAGCAAAGGGCCCTTTCCCCCTGCTCTGGATAAGAGTGGAAGTGGAAGGGAAGTTCTTCGTTTGCAAGTTTCAAAAGTCAAGTGGTAGAACGAATGTCGCAGCCACCATCTGGGTGGGAAGAGCTTTGCCCTCGTGCGACATCCACACCAATGGGAACCGAACGAAGCCAACAAGTCGATGGCCAACACCTTCCCCACTCCCTCTAAACCCACACACGCCATGAGATTTACAGCTGCCGGGGGCCTTGCCTTGGACAGAAACCAGCCCAGCATCATGATCCAGGCCTCAAAAGCTAAACCTTCAGATGGGGAAAAGATCCTGCCCTTTGTAAGTCCGTTCCTTCTCTCGGTTTTATTAACCAGAGGGCTGAGATCAGAATACGGGTTTGCAAGACCAGTTACCAGCTGGTGGAATCACAGAGCAAAGCCCTTTCTCCTGGAACCAGCCTGAAGACCATACCAAGCCACCAGATGGGCAGTAAAATCTTTTAAACAGCTGCTGTCTCCGGCTGCGTTACTACTGGAATTGTACGTTTATTTTATTGGGATCGTGGGCATGCAGAGCCCTTCAGACTGAAAATTAAAAATACTGTGTTGCAGAGGCTGGTTCATCTTTTCAGCATCTTGGGATTGGGACTGGCTTCCTGGAGTTTAGTTCAGGGAACCCAAGTTTCTTCTATATTCTGGGGCCAGAACGTGCAAGAACTCTTACCAGCAAGAGAGAATAACATAGCAACAGTCACATCCAGCGGTGGGACACCTGCCATGTATTTTGTGGGCATTATCTCTTTTAATCCTCATGGTGACCCCGTTAAGTAGGCACTGCTATTTGCGCCTGTCAGTAGATGGGGACTTTGGGGCAAAGAGGTTAAGGATTTGCCCAGAATTACACATCTGGAAAGGGCTAGAGATGGGATTCAAACCCAAGTCCCCCTAGTAGGCTAGCTTAGACCCTCACTTGTGGGGATATCCTTCCCACTGAGTGACTCCCGTCCCCTCTGGAACAAATGAGCATGCGCAAATGAGCAATTTCAGGAGGAGAAAAGACCCGCGCCTCCTGGGCCTTCTACTTCCATGCTCAATGTGCTGCCTCAGTTTCCCCAGCTGCAAAACGAGAATGGTGAGAATATCCCTTGATAGCGCTGTGTTGAGGCATGACAAGGTAATGAATACAGAAGGCTCAGCCCAGTGCGTGGCAGATAGTGAGGATCCAATAAATGGTGGCTATGCTTTGTCTTTATCATGTGCCTGTCCTTGGAAGAAAAATCCCTCGGAAAATTCTGCCTGGCTTTGTTTTGAGAAGCCAAACTAGTCCCCTCTTTCTTTTGCCATCATTTGTAGAAAGTTCTTAACATTCAAACTAGATCCCATTTAACCTTTTGTCCAACATAGCTTTACCTACTTCAAACCCTTTGGCTCTCCGAGGCCTGGCTTCCTTCAGGCTCAGGCTGTAAATGTTTGACTTTGATTTGAGATACATGACAATAAATTAGGGGACATTTATCAAAGCTGCTTTTTGCATAAATTACTGCATTATACAAATACACTTAGCAGGATCCTGCTTCTTTGATGTTGGGAGCAAAGATTTATGTGTGATGGAGTTTTTATTTATCTGCCCTGTTCACCTCTACAAGAGCTGGACATAGTCCTCAATTAGTTCCATACTTCTCGAAATGACATGTATCTCTCGCAACGTGAGTGGAGGGAACAAAGACGCTGAAGCCCCATCCCAGCAGCCTTTTTAAGGAGAGCAGAAGCCTTATCTGATCCAGAGTGTCTCTAAATTCTTTCTCCCGAGAGCACAGAGAGCAGCGGTGAAATCTGTCACTCTGGAACCTTCCCCCACCATTAAAGAAACAAATGGAATAAAGGAGAGTTCTTCCTCTTCTTCTTCTTGGTCGTTGTTTTTGACTATGATTTTATTATTAAGAGGAACACAAACACCTCTCCTCCAAATTCAGATCGATAAAGGGCCACGTGTATCTCCCTTGTCCCAGGCTCCTGGATTTCTGAATTTCGTTCAGCCAAGTGCATTCCACAGGGGTAAAGATCTGCGTGACCTAGTGGGAGGGGGCCAAGAATTTTAAATTTCACCGGCCATTAGAAACATTCATGCATTCACTGAGGGGACTACCCTGCGTTGCCATGTTCTCCTCGTTGAAGGAAGAACGTTTTTGAAAGAAAGCGGTCCCCATTCTTTCATGAAAGATGATGTCGTCGTCAGGACACAAGATCACAGTACGGAGACGAGGTTCCAGCCCTGGCTCAGATGAGTAGCAGCCGGGATGGAGCAGGACAGCCCCTTGGGAGTGGTTGCAGCCCCTTTTCAGACATGGTGCACAAGGGCTATTCCTAGTCCAGTTCTAGAATATTGTAGAGGTGACCCCACTCTGAGGGCAGGGAAGGTGGGAGAGAGAGCTGGGGCAGGAAAGCCATGCGTGTGGCCCCATCCGGGCAGGAGGAAGGCTCCCAGGGTCTTAGCTTACAGCGTGTGGAGGAGGCATGGCCGGCCGGCAGGGGGCGGGGGGTTGCACCAGCAGCCAGCAATGGGGGCGCCATGTCTAGGGCAGAGACAGACCCGTGTGAGAGGCAACCTGGACATCCGGGGGGAGGCAGCTCTCCCACGCAACAGTGGAAAGCACACCTCTACCCTTCCCTCAGTCCCCCAGGGAACATATCCTCCACCTCCCTGTTTATACCTCACAACCTGACCTTCATTCTCTGGGCCATTCATGGCCACTCAGGGTCCCCCAAAGCCCTGCTAAGTGCAGACAAAGTAAGAAACAAAGTACAACTTAGGGAAGGATTTGGCTGATGAAGACGAGGGAAAATGGCCCTTCCTCTGAGAAGGGAGTGGAACACAGGGGGCAGAAATATTTAGGTATAATAATGATAATATAGTAATGTTTGCATTTGCCAAACACTTGTTCTGGCCAAGCTAGCGACCTGTATCATCTAACCCTTCCCGCGACCTGAGCCCCATGTTGCTGATGAGCGAAACTAAGCTCAGAGTGACCACAGGGCTTTTTCTAGATCACCCAGCTCATAAACTCCGTGAACCCGGTCTGTTGCAGAAGACTCCTGCTGCCTGAAAGTCAACCGGGCCCGAGAGGGAGAGTGAGCACTGTATTACCACCAGCAAACGTCCCTTACTAGGCACCTGCAGTCAACTGAGCGTAGGAGGGCACCCACAGATCTCTGCAGGGTCACAGCCCTTAGGGAGAGAGATGGCAGCCAAGGGGAGAGGTGGGGTTTCCATTCGGGAAGGTCTTGAACCCCAACCACGCTAAAGAGTCTGTGAAAGTTCGTGAGTATCAGACACCGCGCTGTCCATCCACCAGCCCTCCACCTGGAGGGTGTTCAGCTCAAGGTCACGACTGAAACTTCCAGACACTGGGCAGAAATATCCCCTCAATCCCAGTACACAATGTGATTGGTGAAGGAGGTGGAGGCCAGAGGGTCCATGACAACTTCTCGTGCATTCTGATGGAGAGGAAGAAAAACCTTAGGCTCTGTAGCATTCTACCCTTCTCCACAGTAACTATCTGGCCTTGGGCCATCTACCTGCCTTCGCCGCACACTTCTTTCCACATCTAGAGATTTGGGGCTATATTATGTTTTTACAGGGCTCTTGTAAGGATTAAAAGAGCTCATGGAACAAAGGGCATCTAGCACAGTGCCTGATACATAGTAAGTGCTCAAGTGAAGCTAACTCAAATTCTTCCAAAGCCTTTTTCAGCTGGTGGGTATGGGTTTGTTTTTGGTTTTGTTTTTTATGATGATGAATTTTTAAATAAATCTTAATTTTAGATTTTTAAATTTAGATTTATTTAGAGTTATTCTGAAGACAGTCCAGAGTTCCTCTATACTCCACACTCACTTCCCCGTTTTGCTAATATCTTAACATCATCATGGTTCATTTGTCATGATGAACCAATATTGATACATTATTACTAGCTAGAGTCCATACTTGATTCAGATGTTCTCACTTTTCCCCTAATGTCCTGTTTCTGTTCCAGAATCCCATCCACTACCACATTACATTTAACAGTGATGTTTCCTTAGGCTCTTCTTGGCTGCAACAGATTGTCAGAATTTCTTTATTTTTGAAGACATTGTGTTGAGCAATACCGATCGGGTGTTTATTGATGTTGACCTTGACCCCCTGGCCGGAGGTAGTGTTTGTCAGGTGTCCCCACTGTCAAGCTGTTCTTTCTTGTTTCCTTTTCCATACTGTCCTCTTTGGAAGGAAGTTATTATGCACAGCCACACTTAAGGAATGGGAAGTTATGTTCCCCCTCCTTGAGGACTGAGCAGCTACATAAATTATTTTGAATTCTGCTCTGGCCATTGGAAATTCTCTTAGTTGGATCCCGTATCCCTCTGGTACAGTCCTATCATTATGGGTTTGGTTTTTCTGGTTGGGCTTTTGTTTTTGTTTTCAGCACTTTCTTCCTTTCTGGCTCTACGATGGCTCCAGCCTCATCGTGTATATTCCATGCGCCAGTCCTAGAGTCCTAGGACCGGCCTTTTCTCTGAGCCCTGGTTCTTTTTATTGGAGAATGATATTAGAAACCAAGGTCTGGACACTAGCTATGGACAATTACAACTGGGGCATGTCTCTGTCCTTTCAGCCGGCACAGCCAGAGATGTATATGTGAATACTAATCCAGGCACACACATATATGTATTAAGACATCTACATGTAACTATATGTATCTATACTAACCTGCACGTGAGTTCAGTCCAATGTCTCCAACCCTACCCCGTTACCCTACGACTTATTCTAGCCCCCTTCCCTTGCTTATCCGTAACGCATTCCAACTGTGGAAAACCTGACTCCTGCTATCTGCCATCCATCTAGTTCATCGTTCAGTTCCAGTCTACGTGTGTAGTGGTTTCAGAATTGCTAACCCATGCTCTGCAGAACACAATGCTATCAATTAGAGCACAATGCGTATGGATGCTTCCATGGCCAGTGGTCTTATAATTCTACTCATTCCCAAAGTTGCTTAGTTCAGCACCTTATTCCCACAACACTTTTTTTTTTAAGATTTTATTTTATTTATTTGAGAGAAAAAGAGAGAGAGCACAGAGATAGAGGGAGAAGCAGACTCCCCGCTGAGCAAGGAGCCCAATACGGGATGCGATCCCAGGACCTTGAGCTCATGACCTGAGCCAAAGGCAGATGCTTAACCGACTGAGCCACCCAGGCACCCTCCCCCAACCCTTTCAATGGGAACATTTCATGTAATAGTTGATCATTTCATGTAATAATAGATCATTTCTGTAATAGTTGTAATATTTGTAAATATATTTGTAATATCCTTGTGTCATCCATCTCGGGGGTCCCCCAAACTCCTGAAGTTCTGCGGATTTTGACAAATGCACAGTATCTTGTGTTCACCATACAGTAGCAAACAAAATAGTCTCACCGACCTAAAAAAATCGACGGCGCCCCTCTGTTGGACCCTCCCCCACCCCGCCTGGAACACCTGGCAATCCCTGATCTTTCTCTCGGCTCTACAGCTTTGCCTTCTCCAGAACGTCAGATAATTGGAATCAGACAGTATGTAGCTTTTTCAGATTGGCTTCTTACACTTAACAATACCTTTAAGATTCATCCTTATCTTTTCGTGGCTTGATAGCCCATTTCTTTTGACCGCTGAATAATATTCCCTTGTCTGGATGGACCACAGTTTGTTTATCCAGTCACCTATTAGAGGACATCTTGGTTGCTTCCAGAGAACAAAGCTGCCATGAACAAGGCTGCAGGCTTCTGTGTAGATGTGCTTTCAGGTCAGATGGGTAAATACCCAGGGGTTCAACAGATGCACTGTATGCCGAAGGCACATTTAGTTTTGTAAGAAACTACCCGTCTTCTAAAGTGGCTGTAGCATTTTGCATTCCCGGCAGCAAAGAATGAGAGTTCCTGTTGCTGTACCTCTGTCCAGCTGTTGGCATTGTCAGTTTTTTTAGATTTTAGTTCATCTAAGTAGAGTGGTATCTCATTGTTATTGTAATTTGTGGTTCCTTAATAATAAATGATGTGGGGCGTCTGTTCGGATGCTCATTTGCCGTTTGTATATCTTTTTGGTGAAGGATCTTTTCAAATCTTTTGCTCATGTTTAAAAAGGGCAATTTATGTTTTCTGATTATTGAATTTTCAGTTTTTTGTATTATATATGTGTGTGTGTATATATATATATATATATATATATATATATTTCGTATGTCTTTGGCATACTTTCTGGACCAGCTCTATCCATGTTACCCCTGCCTCCCTGTGTCTGTATCATCCTGAGCTCAGAACACATGGAATGTTCTATCATCCCAACCTCACACACACGGGCTCAGAGAAATAGGAAAGGACAGCCCTCCAGCTGTGACCCGCAGATACTTAGCTGCCTCTCTAGGAGCCATGACTGGGTCTGAAGGAGCTCAGCCAGGCTGAGCCCACCCCACTCTTGATGTCCTTGGGTCCCCCGGTGAACTCTGCATGCACCTCATAAGATCAAGTGTTTGGGGGAACTCCCCTTCCCCCACTCCAGAGCTGACCCAGCAACAATTTCAGAGGAATACATCCAAAGACTAATGTTTTAAGCTGCAAGGATCCTTGAAGAGCATTTGGTTCATTTTCTAGATGAATAAATGAGATTCAGATCATAGGCATCACTAAGTGTTCCACCAGGAAAGGGTAAAGAGAGTTTGATGTATTTGGGATTAAACACAGTAAAACTTCCTAATTCCTTGCTGCTCAAAATGCAACAATATCAGCATTACACGGGGCAGACATTAGAAACGCAGAAGCTCAGAACCTACATCTTAACAAGATCTTCCCAGTTGATGTAAATGTTCGTTATAGCTTAGGAATGCTGTCTTCATTCTGTAATTTATCAAATCATTACTGAGCAGCTACTACATGGCAGGTACTTTGTGAAGCACTGAAGCTTCATCACAAAACAGAGAGTACCTGCTCTCAAGGAGTTAGTCTTGAATGGACACTCACATCATTGAATCGCTGCACAAATAATTAGCTGATGAACTGCAATTGTGGCTTATACCATAAAGGAAGACTGTATTTGAGGATCGGGGCTGGGCTGAAGACAACCCAGAAGGTACGTCTGTGTGTGTGGTGGATCAAAGGAAGAGAATGGAGCTGACAAGGAACCCCGAACTTTTTCCATTGAGGCATCCTACAGAACATTTCATGGGACTGGTGTCCTGCAAAATGTCACCCAGGAAGTAACAGGACCAACCCAAGACCCAATAGGATGCCACAGCGGGAACCTCGACGCAGCTCCCCTGCTTCCCCAGGCTAAGCCCCCGCCACCACCCCCATGCCACCCTGTCCTGGTCACCGGGAGTCCCCCAGGATGACACAGAGAACGAAGGCTCTGGGCATCAGGTTGGCTGCCAGCCAGGCTGGACACACATGCAAGTTATTTTCATGGGGCAGCAAATTCTGGAAAATATGTGGTTTAGAAGCAACATAATTATGATCCTCTAAAATTAGGCTCATAGTCTAAACAACCCCAAGTCTTCCTTCTGCAAAAAAACAAACAATCGCAGGCAGGAAGCCTGCAGCGATGCATGTCACGTTGACCAACAGGCCTGCTAGTCTCCCCGCTGAGCTAAAAAGGCAAACAGCATGCAAAAATGTAAATATTATATTATTTTTCAAATACCACCTATTCCATTCTCACCCCAGCTGGCTCTGTCTGTCCACCTCGGCGCCCTCTGGACACCCCGCCCCTCCACGCTCTGGCTGCGAAATACATAGATTTTTTTTTTTTTTTCAGGAGCCATTATCTAAACTGCTGATGTAATAAGGCCCTGGTAGATGAAATTCACTTAATAACTCACGCTTCGTTATTTATTGTGAACCTGTGTGCATTCTCCTTGATTCCATTTTCCAGCGAAATATAAGTGCAGCTTTCATCGTGAGCGCCTGAATTTATGGCAAACAGACCAAGTGACATTAAGAAAGCCACACAATCCCTTCATTCAGTCTTTAATAAGGAAGCCAAGGAAAAATTATCCTAGCTGGTTTGCGGGTGACAGCACAAGAACTTTCTGGAGTCAGAAAGTTAGCACCGCACCTCCTGTCAGCCCATTAAAAAAGAAAGCTGGCATGGCATGATATTAGAACCATGTGTGAGAAGGAATTTCTCCTCTGGTAAGACATTCCAAATACTGTCTCCGAGCCAAAGACTTTGGTGTTAGACTAATTTAAGCAGCATGTTGAAATCAGCGCTCAGGACTTTGATCATAAGGAGATCGTTTGTTACAAATTGAACTAACCCAGTCTCTATTTCTGGCGGATCAGAACTCTGGATTTGTTGAATTAAATGCCTCATTTAGTACCGTTTGCACATGAAAAGGAATGCTGCACTCAGGAATCTGATAGTGAATTTTTCACCTAACCAACAGGTCTACTTTTTTATTACTTTTAAACCTAATCCATACTTGGTCCACACTGTTCCTAAATAACCCTAGGGCCGTTCAGAGTGAAGTTTTAAATCAACTCTCATGTTATTGGGGGTTGCAGGGGGTTGAGGGGCGGTGGTGGGGCAGCGGGGGTTTGCTGAGCCATCCTTGAATTATCAAACCATGTAATAAAGAACATATTGGAAACCGGGACCAAAATAAAAGGGGGAAAAAAAAACGAGAAAGAAAAATAAATGAGTCCGCAGTTGTTATTTACTGTCTAAATAACCCAGTTTCCTTTCATGACAAATGCGAGCTGAAATAGCAAAATGATTTTGCAGACCTATGATTTCTGTACCGTTGCCTGTCTGGTCCAGCAGAAACGAGAAGGGAGAGGCTAAAGGGCACAAAATAGACCATTTCCACATATGGCTACACTTTCTTTTCATTTTTGAAGTTATAATATCTTTAACTGTAGATAATGATATTATAAACTGTCATTTAGTGCATTTTAAGTATATTACATACATGAAACAAAGGTCTAGAAGGAGCCGCAGCTGAAATCTTAACAAAAACATTGTGCCTCCGATCCACCAGGCAGGAGGCGGGGATGGGGTTTGCTTAAGAACGTGGCAGCGCGGATAATCACAAACACAGACTGCGGGTGTAAATTGTGATCCCGGCCAAGGCTGGGCAATGATGATTTAATAGTAATTAACTGTTAATTATTAACACTCAGGGGTCAACAAGCTACTCCGCGGTCCGGTTTTACTTTTACATTATTTGGTTCATCTATAACTTGGTTTCCCATAATTTACCTCCTTTTGGTGGCAGGCGGCACGGAGGGTGTTAGAGAACCCTCTCTGGTTCAGCTATTAAAACAGGGACCTGACCTAGCTTCAGCTAGAGAAAGAAGAAGAAGAAGAAAGAAGAAGAAGAAGAAGGAGAAGAAGAAGAAGGAGAAGAAGAAGAAGAAGAAGAAAAAGAAGAAGAAGAAGAAGAAGAAGAAGAAAGAAGAAGAAGAAGAAGAAGAAGAAGAAGAAGAAGAAGAAGAAGAAGAAGAAACAGCACCTATATTTAGGGAAGATGATTCTTTCCTAAGCCCTGTGTATGGTTAATTCCTAAACACTCTCACCTGCAGGCTTAAAAATCCTCTTGAATGAGGATTGCCTTCATTTAAAAGGAAAATAATTAGTAAATTAATTTTTTTAAGTCATTGCTATTCTGTGCCAGAAAAATCAACAGATGATTCCTTAGTTTTATTGGCATGAAGATGAGGTTGATTCCCCCACCTCCCCCCCCATCCCCCCGCCTTTGGAGACAGAAACTGGTTACGAAACAGATAACGATAATAAATGTTTTATTGGTGAAAAAGGAAAGATCAAATCTTTAATGAAATCAGGATGGGTTTGGAGATGAACTCCGTCTGAACTCCCCAGGATTCATGGAACTTCAATTAAAACAATTTCAGAAGGGCAGCTGACAGCAAGGCACTTGGAAGTATAATTAAAATTGAGCAACATTTTAGCACCAGGTTTTTGAGCCAGATCCTAAAAATTGTGTTAGCCCAGGGGAGAAGGGCAGCAGGGGTGAGGGGGTCCTTGAGGAGGGGCGAGGGTTCTAGGCATCACAGGTAAGGAATCCCACAGATGCCCAAATCCCAGACATCAGCTAACAATGCGTGATTTTCAGCCCACTGTTTTCACCTCCGTCCGTGTGGTTGGTGAAAACTGGCTTCTTGGGCTGGAGACCAGTGTTTTCAACCCACGAACAGCCTTTGCTCAAGTCACACACAAAGGCTCCAGTTAGATCATGAAGGCCACCCCATGTTGTAGTTCAAAGTTTAGAAAAAGTTAAAACACATCTCCATATACATGCTGTGTGACCTTGGGCAAGTTAGCAAACCTCTCCAAGCCTCATTTTCCCAGCTGTGAAATGGGATGCTGAGAGCACTGAGCTCTCATCACCGTTTCGAGACTTTCACAAGACTTCCCATCCATGTCAAGCACTTAGCACAGTGCCCGGCACCTAGTTAGCACCCAATAACTGTGAGCAAATATTGTTATTTATTGGGGTGGAGAATTAGGAACGTTAACTCCAGAAATCCAACCTCTCCTTTGAAGAGGAAAAGCCTTCAACCAGATGTGGCACCAGCAGGGCGCAGACAAGATGGAAGAGCCCTGTGGTAAATGGGAGGTGCGGGGGACCTTCGCACAGAGAACACTGTGGCTCCAGGAACGAGAGCTGGGACTCACCTCTCAAGGAAGCCTGGGTGGGTAGGTATGCACCTGAGGCTGGGGGCTTTGGAGAGACTCTGGGTCCGTCTCACTTCGGGCAAGAGAAAAGGAAAGAGAAGCGGGAAAAAAGGAAGGAGGGAGGGAAGGAGGAGGAGGAGGGAGGATGGAAGGAAGGAAGAAGGAGGGTGAGGGAGGGGAGGGCAGTAGGGAGAAAGAGGGAGGGAGCTTTGGTTCGTGACACTCTCTGGCCCCAACTTGGCTTCACCGCCTTAGATCCCATGAGACTTAGGGTCCCTGCAACAAACCTCTCTCTGATTTCTCTTTCCTGGCCCCCCAAAGAGCTCTCTCTATCACTCTGAGCAGCCACATTAAATGTCATGGAGGGGTTTTCCATCGCACAACCAAGGACAAACCATGGTCACAGACACCCAGCTCCAGGGCACAGTGGGAGCAGGATTTGCACCTGGCGCCCCCAGGATGCCTGCCAATCACCTAGAACAGATCGATACTCACAAACTGGCCAAACCCAACTGTCAGCAATAGCCCTTCTCTGTGCTCAGGCTCCGACTTCTCATGGATCCAGACAGCGATGCTCTGGGTCCCACCTGCCTCCTGGATTGGGCATCTCTCCACCCCACCCCCTGCGTCTGAGTCTGGAGGCTGACTCAGCAGTTTCCTGAAGTTTTATGGCCCCTTGAGGAAGGAGCTCCACGTTGGGGAACTAGCTCATGATTTTTAAGTTGTCGACTTTCTAATGGTGTAGAGAATCCCAACCTGTGAGTAATAGAAAAAAAATTAATTACATATCCTTTGGACTGCCTTCTGTGATTTTTTATAGCTGCTATTACTGTCCAAATTATATTGGGTCCAGGTTATTAAAATGACTTCTAATTCCCTGAGAACACAGTGATAGACAGCCGGGTGGGGGGAGCAGAGGCACCAGGATGCTTTCCTTTCTTTTCTTCCTTTTTTTTTTTTCTAACTTCTTGCAGATAAGCCACACGCAGATAACTGAGAATTGACTGTTTGCATTTCCAATTAATCCATTTCCTCTGGTGTCTGGCATTTACTTCTAGACTTCTCCCGGTTTACAGTATAGACCGACTCTCTTTTAATATTCCAAATCCATTAGACACTTTTCTTTTCCCTCGTGAACAAAGGAGAAATGTTTTTGTGCAACTTTATGGAAGCCATCAATCTCCCTGCGAGGCTTGCTACGCTCAACAGCATCCACATTATAACTTATGCAAAACAGAAGACGGGAGGCGTGGGGGGGAAATCCCGCTTTCTTTGAGCAGTAGCAATGCATTACGGAAAACATGCATTTCTGCTGAAATTCATATTGGTAAATGGATTTCCCATCTGAAACATTGTTTTTCACTAAGAGAAGCTTTTAATCCCCTTAAGTTCCATTCTAATCTGCCTTGGAAGTGCTTGTCTCAGGAATATAACAGTGATGATATAACAGATTTAATTTATTAGAACGAGACAGCAACCAGCCAGCAGAGTGTACAAGAGTGCATGCCCGCCGGCTGAGTGGGGCTGTCATTCCCAGGTGGAGAAAGCTTGGCCCATCTCCTCCCGAATCCGGCCCCACTGCACCACCGCATGCCCGAGTTCCTATCTCAGCTCCCTGGGCTCTCCCTGGAGCAAGCACCCCACTTTCATGGGGTAGAGCCATTCCCTAAGGGCCAGAAGAAGGCTGAGGAAGGCAGGCCAATCCTCTGGAGAGACCACTAAGCCGATGGGAGCCAATGCCCTAAAGCCTGGCAAAGGGCCTCAGTAAGACATTCATCTCCCAATGCCTAGTCTGATGGGCCACCTTGGGTAACAGATGCCCAGATGAGCCAAGACTCAGAAGGACAGGAGATGCAAAGGCCACGATTACCGCAGCCGATCCCCCTCCCAGCCAAGACAGGGAAGAAAATAAGAATACGAAAGTCAACGAGCCCTACTCAATTGAAATTCTGCCGGATCTGGGAATGAATTCTGGTGGCTTGGTCTGCTTCATTCTCCAGCCCAGCCGGCTGAACTGAGACAGCTCAGGGCATGGGATGGCTGAGCCCACATGCTGGTCCCTGTCCAAACCAGCATGATGGCCCCACATACGTCCACACATACCTCCATTTCCTCTTCCTCTGAACAGAAAGCTGTTCATTTATTTGCTCTGCCCATGCTTATTAATGTTCTCAGGAGCCAGCCTTTGACTCATGGATACAATGCTCTTTTAGCCCCACGAGGGTGCAAACGTTCAGCACAGGGCATCACTTTCCAAGTTGGCCCCTTTGTTGTCATATGCAGTATGACATCACAGTGGTCAAGAACATGGAATGTGGAACCAGAAATTCTTCGGTTTGAATCCCTGCTCCGGCACCTATATGGTAGGAGAGGTCCCTTAAGGAAGTCAGCCTTGCTGAGTGGCTGTGTTCTCATCCGTAGAATGGGAACATGACCACCTACTTGCAGTGAGACAAAAATGACATCATTTTGTTAAACGCTTAGCAGAGTGCCTGGCATGTATTAAGTACTAATTAATTATAACGACAACTGCATACGTAGGTTTACCTGCAGACACATTCACCCCTTCTGTTCATTCATGAATTCCCCCAAACATTTATTGAGCACCTGCAATGTGCCAGGTTTTATGCTAGACGCTCTGTGACAAGGGACATCGCAGAGGATGGAGAGATGCCTGATAAAAATAATCCTTGCTAAAAGTGCAATTTTGTGTTTGTTCATTCATTTGAATTTCACACACAAGTAGATATTTAGGGTGGATAGAACCATTCCATTTTACAGGTGGGAAGTCAGATCTGGTGAGGGTAGGAGACTTTGTCAAATGGCCATGCTGAAGAGAGCCAGCGTAGGAGAATCAGAGACAAGCCTCCCCTCATACCCTCCTTGAGTTAGATTTTCCAAAAAATATGATCCTGAATCCAGTCGATGTAGAAGAGAGTAACACAAAACCATGCACACATGCCCCCTGTGGGCCTAGGACATACCCCATCCCGTGGTGAGTGTGTGCTTAGTAGGAAACCGTATCCCACGCTCAGTGGGAGCCAGGCTCTGCTGTCTTCCGATGATAAGAAGGAGGTCAGGAAAGAGAAGAGACTGGGGAACTTGACGCTTATTAAAAGCACTTGCTCACAAGCTGTGTTGGAGCCCACATGGTGCCCAAGCCCAGGAACCCGGCCTCAGCAGGGGTCAGTGCCCCGTCCTGACAGGCGTGAGCTGGGGAGTCTGGGCTGAAGATGGATGGGGGCGCCAAACACGCCCGTGACAGCGGTAATCCACATGACCCGGGAGCGCGGGCTGGTATTTTGGCCACTTCCCCATGATTTTATGGGCCCGAAGTTGGGGGGAGGGAAGTTTCATCATTTTGGACATAAATAACTCCGTGAACAGTGTGGCGATCAGACACCTTAAAATTAGCCACTCTGCGCAGCACAAAGCCTTCGGCTGGGCTGGATTTACTTCTCAGTTGCGGAGCGGCCTGAAGTCAGCCAAGGCTCCCAGGGGCATTAAAACGGGCCTGGCACTTCTATCACGGTTTTCTGGAGAAGTCCCTGTCCTGCTCAGAGAGATGCCCGTTTCATGCTTTCTCCTGGCTCATCGGTTTGCCATCACTCCCTCCCCCCGACCCCGGGCTGATGACCCAGCCTCATTCTTTTTTTTTTTTTTAATATTTTATTTATTTATTTGACAGAGAGAGACACAGAGAGAGGGGGAACACAAGCAGGGGGAGTGGGAGAGGGAGAAGCAGGCTTCCTGCAGAGCAGGGAGCCTGATGCAGGGCTCAATCCCAGGACCCCAGGATCATGACCTGAGCCCAAGGCAGACGCTTAATGACTGAGCCATCCAGGTGCCCCTGACCCAGCTTCATTCTTGATGGAGGAAATGGGAGGCATCAGATTCACACCTTCTCGTTTCCCACCACCCGGCCCACAGACTTGACCCCGGCTCTCCTCCATGCTTCCGGATATAGTGGAAGACATGCCCTTCTTCCCACCAGAGGCCACCTTCTGCTTGTGTCCTGCATCCTCTCCCCTTCCTAGAGTTTGCCCTTCCAGCTACACACACTCACACACATCAACAATCTCCTGGATCATTCTCACCTGCAGTCCCCGGGCCTCCATATCTCTCATTTCAAAAAACCAAACCAAACCACTTACCTTCATCTTTCCCCTTGACCCCACTCCATCCTGGTTTTCTAATTCCCGTCTTGGCAAAACATCCTGCCTGTGTTTGCCTCCAAGCCCCGTCTCTGTTTCTTCAACCAGGTCCAACTTGATGTCATCATCACTTGACCAAAACTGATCTCAAGCTTGCCAATGATTCCATGTTGTCAAATGCAAACAGCATCTCTCTTCTTCTCTTCCTTGACTTCTCAGCCAACCCCTCGGTCCCTCCTGAGACACTAGCTTCTCTTGGCGGTTTCTGCTTCCCACTGTTCTCCCCTCCCTGGTTGCTGTTCTTCATTTTTTCTTGACCCCCACTTCTGCACCCAACCTCTAGATGTAAGAGTGCCCCCCGGGGCTCAGTCCTCTGCCTTCTCTCTGTTTTGCTCATTCCTCTTCAGGGGATTGCATTCATTTCCGGGTATTTAAACACCATCTATGTACCACTGGGACTTTCAAAATTAAAACCCCAGCCCAGAAGGTTCCCTGAGCTCTGACTTAGATATCTGGATGCCTTCTTGACATCTCCACCTGGACATCTAATAGGCGCCTCGCCTTGACATTTCCATGACTAAGTAGTTTACAAAACAAGAAACACAACAGGCTTTTTAAATGTGTCGAAGATGTTCAGAGTCATTGAGATTTAATAAAATGTAAATTAAAACAAACTGAGATATTTTCCACCAGTTTGGCAAAGCGTGATCAAAACGTTTGAAAACACATTGTTGATAAAGATTCAAGGAAAAAGGTGCCTTTGTAAATTGAAGGGGAATGTAAATTGGTATAATCCCTTTTAGGGCAAATTGTCAACATGGATCGAGATGAAAAATACACATCCTCTTTGACCTAGCCATTCTACTTTGGGAAATTTATACCGAGGGAATATTGTATAAATGCCAATTGATATATTCCATATATACATTTTCTATCATATATTCAATAAGTGTATTTATTTCTATTCATATTTATCCAATGGCTAGAGTCACACATCTGCAAATGGGTCTTGAAAGCACTCAGGAAACTGTCTAACACCAGCAGTAAGAGACTGGCTGAATTAGTGAAAGAAATTCACAGTAGAATACCGTACAACTGCCGTAAGAACGTATGAGCTAATACAGAAAAATCTACAAGGTATATGTCAAATGAAAAAAGTAAGATGCTTAATGTTGGGTACAATACGCTGTTATTGGTATTTTTAAAGATTTATTTATTTATTTGAGAGAAGGCAGGCACGTGAGCAGGGGCAGGGGCCTGGAGAAGGAGAAGCAGACTTCCCACTGAGCAGGGAGCCCAACCTGGGGCTCGATCCCATGACCCTGAGATCATGACCTGAGCCGAAATCCAGTCGGACGCCCAACCAACTGAGCTGCTCAGGAGCCCCTACGATTGGTATTTTTAAAAAAGTTGATAGAGACAGAGATGCTCACACATTCATGCTTACATAAACACAAAATCTTACCATAAGACTGGTTACACATGAGACTGGTAACGGGGATTGCCTTTGGGGCAGTGGAACCAGGAGACCAGTATCTAAGGGATTGGGATACTTGATTTGTATACTTTTTGTACTGTTTGACTTCTTTTTTTTTTTTTTTTACCATGTTCAGTTATTTTATTTCCAATTTTAAAATAAAGTTACTTTTCATATCCTGACTCCTCCTGTCTTTTCTGTTCTCTGCTGAAATGCCACCTGTTTAGCAAGGTCTTCCTGGACCACCCTTCCGTGTGAGTCCCCCCTATTTTGTCTATCCCCCACCAGAGCAGCTCCACGTTTAACTACTTTAAATCCTAGGGTTCCAAGGAAGATTTAATTCAAAAAAGACCTCTGATCACCTTACCAGAAAGGCTTCACCAGGCACCCCATCTGAATAATACCCTGACCACTGTCACTCCTTAATCCTTGTCCTGCTTCTTTTTTAATGCAATTATCACCACCTGGCATATCATGTATTTTTTTATTTGCTTATAATTGGCTTTCCCGCATTAGAATGTCAGATCCGGAAGAGCAGGAATCCTGCCCATTTTGTTCACAGCTATATCCCTTGTGGCCAGAACAATGCTTGGCATCGCAGATGTTTGGTAAATATTTGTTGAATGAATGGTTCTACTGCTAAGAGGAAACAAATAAATAAAAAGATGTTTAAAGGCCACCACTCTAGGGGGAAAAAAAATGTCTAAGGCCATGAGCTTAGTGCAGGGTCTACAATCCAGTTTGGCCATCCCCAGCGCCCCCTCCAGTTTGTGCTGATGTCGGTTTGCTGAGCAAAGGGCCTGGGGCAGCACGGCATAGCACCCAGTGGCGGGGAGAAAGGGAGACAGCAGGAAAAGCCCAGAAGTGTGGCACCATGGGAGAAACAACGCTACAGAACACAGCGCTAAGAGAGTCTTTAGCAAACCCCGAGAGGAAGCAACATCCTACTCAGGACCCCCCGTTTCAAGGAGAGTCGGGGCTGGAGGGAGAAGAGGAACGAGGAAAATCAAAGCAAGTCCTTGGGCCTTTGTGTCAACCCTGATGACACTGAGTTCCAGCTTCCGAAGGACGACAGACAAGGTGTCAGAGCCAACAGTGACAAGGGAAGGGGTGAATGAATCACGACGTTGCGTAAACCCTCCGCAATCTGGCTCAAGGCAGGAAAGCCATGAGTCAGCAGGTCACTCACTAGCAATTAGCGAGTAAGGGATGGGTCTGGGCAGCAGGTGGCCAGCAAAGCAGCCTGGGGAGTGTGCTGGAGGGCCCCCCACCCCCAGACCCGCCTTGCCCCTGGTGGCCAGCACTCCTGAGGAAGCAGTCCTCTGCTGCTCTTGGCCAGGGGGTGGCTTTGGGGTGACAAGATGGCCGAGGATTCTCACTGACTGCGGAAAAACGGTGTTCTCGGCTGGAAGCTTTAGCACCTGCGTGGATCCTGCCGGGCTCTCCCTGTACCTCAGGAAACCTCATGTTTTCTAAATTGTACTTTTATGCTCTGCAAGCCCTCAGGCTACCTGCTTAAAAGTTTACATTAAAACATCCTTCATAATTGGTTCGTTTGAATGGTGCTCTCTGCAGAGTCATCAAGGTGGGCCGTGTTCATTAGCAGCCATTCCCATAAAATCCAGGCAGTGAAATGTCAATCCCTCCCGGGCTTTGGAAAAACGTCTCCAGGCTTCCTCGAGCCCAGTGAACACCAGCTCGAGTACATCCAGGGCGCCCCGAGCTTGCTGAGGCATCTTCTAAGCCGAGGGTCCTCCACCTTGACACTGTTGCCGTTTGGGGCCAGATTATTCCTTGTTGCGGGGAGAAGGGGGATGCCATAGGGTGTTTAGTAGCATCCCTGGCCTCTACCCCACTAGACGCCAATAACGCTCCCCACTTGGTGACACCAAAAATGTCCCAGGCATTGCCGTATGTCCCCTGGTGGTGGTGGGGGGGCACAAAATCACCCCAGGTCAGAAACCACTTTTCTAAGCTTCTATCCATTTGGACAACTGAAATTGGGAAGAGAAATTCACCAATTCAGAAAACCAACCAACAAACAAACCATTTCTCGAGGGCCTGCTCTCTGTGAGGGGCTATGCTAGCATTGGATATGGTCAAAAATAAGGGGTGTGCGTGGCCCCAGGCATCTCTCTTGAAAGAAGGGGGTACCAAACCCTCTGTTCCTTCTCTGTGACCTGGTTTCAAGGGCTAGGTTTTCTACCAGGAGGCGAGGGCAGGGTGAGGTCAGGCTGTTTCATGAGAAGAGAAGGGGTGGATGAGTCCTTGAGAAACTCTTCCCAAGGAAGGCCTCAGAAATACTTGTTTTTAGCTCCCCATGCAAATGGATGTCGCCAGCCTTGAAAAGAGCACAATGGGTGTACAGCAGTGAATCATCTAAGTTAATTCTAGAGATCACTGCCGAGCCGTGCAAAGCCCGGCAGAGCTTAGCTTACAACCCAAGCCAGCAGAACAGCCTCTGATGATGAGGTTCACGTTAATAATTGGCCCAGATACAGCCACAAAACACTCCCTGCTCCAGGCCTATGCCAGGAAAAATAAAGAAGCAGTCAAGAATAACACAGTAACATTTATCACACCCTCCAGCGAAAGGCAGCCACCATTTTCCCTCACTGTGGCCTTTAAGACTGACGGGTGGGCCCCCCCGCCCCCCGCCCCCGCCCCCCCCACCCCCGTGCCCTGGTGCTGAGACTAGCAGACAGATCTGGGGGTGGGGCCGAGGGGAGGGGGATGCCCATGCACAGGGGGAAGGGGAGTGGCAGGCTGAGATGAGGGGCAGACAGACGCTCAGGCACAGGAGGGTTCATCCAAGTGATGACAAAATGGCCCCGGGAACTTGGTGCTGTTGAAGGCCGGGTCCTGCAGACACTGAAATGGTACCACGCAGAGGCCACAGGTCAGCAGGGCTCCCCCTGGATTCGTCAAGGTCTACCAGCATGCAATGGGGCAGGAGATCTTGGGAACACTCAACACTCTCACCCAGGTCTCTTGGGAGTTAATTTCAAGCAGACAGGCCTAGGAAGTGATTGAAGTGTTGTCGGTGGAGAGCTAAGAACAGGCAAGTCAGTTAGAAGCGGAGCTCCCCAAACATGGCATGAATATCCCAGGTGGTACAGAGTCAGTTTGGGGTGACTCGGGGACATGACTTGCCCTGACACCGAAGCACATGAAGAGAAAGGGGTTCCTTTGCACGTCTTTTAGTCCTTCTGATAAGGACAGGGGGAAGTCTTGGCTTGGTGCTCGGAGATCTTTAATGTAGCTTCAACCTGGGGTCATCTCTCTCTCTCTTTTTTTTTAAATGAGGAAGGTTTTATTTTTATTTTTTTTAAAATATTTTATTTATTTACTTGAGCGAGAGAGACAGAGATAGTAAGAGAGAGCATGAGCCAGGAGGAGAGGGAGGAGAGGGAGAAGCAGGCTCCCTGCTGAGCAGGGAGCCAGATGCGGGGCTTGATTGCAGGACCCTGGGATCATGACCTGAGCTGAAGGCAGACACTTAACCAACTGAGCCACCCAGGTGCCCCTATCTCTCTCTTTTTGGTAAAGAAAGAACAGACTTTGGGCTCAAGGCTTGGGCAAGCAAGGATATCTGGCCAGAATTTAATGACGTTGGCTTTTATTTTATTATATCAGCCTGGCATTGCACACACCTAGGTAAAGTGTAAAGTAGTAAAGAGTTCTGTGAGTTTTGACAAACACATACAGTTGTATAACCACCAGCACAATCCAGAGATAGAACAGTTCTACCACCTAAATAGCTACCTCATGCCCCTTGAGGTCAGCCCCCCAAACTTCATCCTTAGCCCCTGATCTGAAACCAATGATTTGGCTCCTGTTCCTATAGTTTTGGCTTTTCTGGAACATCATAGAAATGGAATTATACAGTACGGAGCCTTTGGCGGTTTGCTTTTGTTGTATTTATCTTTAGTGTAGATTTACGAAGGTAGTTCTATAAAGTATTCTTTTTAAACAAATCAACTTTTTATTTTTTTAGAGATTTTATTTATTCATTTGAGAGAGAGAGCTCGAGCGTGGGTGGGGGAGGGCAGAGGAAGAGGGAGAAGCAGACTCCCCGCAGAGCAGGGAGCCCGACCTGGGCTCGATCCCAGGACCCCGGGATCATGACCTGAGCCCAAGGCAGACGCTTAACTGACTGGGCCACCGAGGCGCCCCCAAATCAGCTTTTTAAAAAAGGCATTTGGTTTACGGACAAATGTTAAGTAAGTAATTCTGCAGGTGCTGAGCAGGTATGACGACAACCAGGAAGACTGGACAGGGAAGGTCTGGGATGTCATCCTTGCAAGTTACGTTAGGTTGCCAGGTTCCTGGACTCTGAGCAAAGACACAGACCTGCATCAGGGCGAAAGAAATTTACTGCCCCTGGCACAGCCCGTAGCATATTTACAGTGGTTCCCTTCGTTCCCAGTCACACAGGGGCAATGCAGATGAGCTAGGCGCTTACCTGTGCATGCAAGGTGTTGCCCTGTAGGAGAGAAACCCCAAACTTTGGGAACTGGAACCTTTTCTCATGAACAGTAAGCATGCCTGCCCTTTGCTCTGGGGCCAAACACTATCTCCATCTTCCAAAACCGTTTGCTGTACAAACATCCTGGCAAAGAGAACTAAGGCCAGTTAGTACCTCCCTCTGAGGACGTGGAGAAAAGCAGGATGTCCCTAGAGAATGCTCTCCCAATAGAAGGACTGGCTTAGGTGACTGGAAAAGAAAACCTGGGTAGTCGCAAGCTGGTGGGGGCGCTGTCCAGAAGAAGGAACAGAATGGCCTGGCAGACTGGACCACTGAAAGACCTCGGGTTAGCTGAGGCAGGATTCTAAACCCTTTCTTCCCACTGTATACTTTCCAAAGCAACCTTCCCATTAGAAGATGATCTTCGTGAGTCCTTATCTGGGGAAGGGTGCACTGCTTTGCCCATGTGACCACACCATCCTCTCAGATGGCTGTATTTCTGATTGTCCTTGACATTCAGGTTTATACATCAGACTCCATGCTGGTTAATGTGAGTCTGTTTCACCCTCTCTCTGTCCATAAAACTGAGCTTCTAATCCTGAAATGTTGAGAAGCAGATCTCTAAATTTAACACAGTAAGTCGAATAATAACAAATAGTGCCCGGTACTTATTATCTGTTCCAAGCTCTTCATATTCATAATCTAATTTAATCCTCCCACCAGCCATATACTTGCTAGGTACATCTGTGAGTCTCATTTTATAGATGAGGAAAGTAAAGCACCAAGGAGAAAATTACTCAGTGAAAGGCTCACAGGTATATGTGGTAGACCTGGAATTTGCACTTGGTCTGGCTGAGGCCAAAGTCAGTCATGTAGCCACTGCTCATCACATCCTCACCGGGGAAGTCCTACTTCATGAAGCCTGGGTGGAAGCCAGTCAGTCCTTTCCCTCCGAGTATAAATGTAGGGAAGCTTTACACCTGGACATGGAGTTCTCTCCTGTTCCTGGAGCCCTTTTCCCTCATCTACGCTCATTTAAACCTTCTGGAAAGTTCCCATGAAGCCTAAGGTCCTGTTCCAGTTATTATTGTTACATAACACGTTACTCCAAAACCCAGCAGCTTAAAAAAACCATTTTCTTCTGCTCACAATTTTGTGGGTCAGGGACTGGGAAGGGGCTCAGCTGGACCATTCTCACTTGGGGTCTTTCATGAAGTTGCAATCAACTGTCAGCCTGGCATTGCACACACCTAGGGGCTTGAGAGGGCTGGACGTCTCAAAGGGCTCACCCATGTGGCTGACAGCTCAGCTTGGCTGTCAGTCCCACCCATTTGGTGTCTACACATGACCTATCCAACATGGTGGTCTCAGGAGAGCCAAACATTATATGTGGCTGGCTTTCCGCAGGGCAAAAGTCCCAAGAACCAGCAGGAAGCTCTATGGTCTTTTCTGACCTAGCCTCAAAGGTCACATGGTCATAATCTGTTGGACAACACCATCCCAGGTGTAGCTAGATTCAAAGGAACTCATCTGTTGATGGGAGGAGAGCATTCTGGGTCTATGGTTTAAAACGGTCACAAGTCCCAGCCAGATTTCCTCTTCCTGGTCCAAACCACTAGCATGGGCCTCCTTGAACTTTTAGACAAGAGAGCCCAAGGTGACAGAGAATTGGAGGATATCCTAGGGGCTTGTTGAGGATGAGGAGCGCAATCGATCTCTAATAATTGTGAGACAAAAGACAATGCAGGATGAAGGGCAACGTGACCTTTGACTTCATGAAAGAGTGCTCTATTTGGGATTTAGCAACGTCTGATACACAAAGACGAGTTTCCAGCGCAGACGTTTGGAGGTGGCAGGAGGGAGCCAAGAGTCATCCATTGTTTATTAAAATGCCCATATTCTCCAGTGATGAGCCAACAGTCAGGGCCCTCTGTAACCTTGCTCTCCAGAGGCCTATGTATGCTCATGGTACGCCCCCACCCCCTTGCTGCAGAGACCTAAAGATAAACCACGTAGCTCTCCTACTCTCCTTATTTTTGGTGAAGCTCCAGCTTGAATAGGGGAAGTTTCATGCCTCTCCCCTCAAGCACTAGATACTTCTCCCCAGGGCCACCATGAAGTAGTGATGTTCATGGCTCGAGAATGGGAGGCGACCAATGAGGTTGTCACTCAGGGTCACTCTCCTCTTTGAGATACTATTTTTCTGGTGATCTGCACCTCCGAGAAGACTTCTGGTTCCCTGGGATTTCTCTTTGGGCACCTACTACTAGCTTTAATAGGTAGGAACCAAATTCTTGACCAACAAAAGAACCCCTCTTACGCATGGAGACTCTGACGTATAAACCAGGTGCATATCTATCCCCTGGTGACACGTGACATACCTGGGATCTACAGAGGAGCAGTCACTGTACCTATTTTTAAAGCGCACTCTTCCATTTCATACACAGCGCATAGGTCACCCACTTAAATCATCCCTCTGCATGTGCTTCAAGCTGCCAGCCAACAGCACGTGGCTGAGGCTGGGTGTTGAGTCCCACGTGGCTCACATGGAGTTCTGCCCCGTGCTAGCTGCATGGTTCGATGTCTTCGTGGGGATGATGGAAGTCTCCACTTTCACAGAGTCACTGTGGACATTACATAAAGTAGCACACATAAAATATTTAGAAAGTGCCCGGTGTATGGTAAGCATTCCATTTAACGATGCTGTATGCATTTAAAATGATAGTCTCCAAAACGGAACATCATCCATTAAATCAACTATCCTTGAATATTGAACATGTTAAATAACATTACGCAACCCCAACAGTCGCTTTCCAAGATTCTGTTTGCAACTCTTAAGCCTACCAACAGCCTCTGAAAACCATCACTTGGAGGCAGCACTTGGAGCATTCAGTTAGGGTCCCAAACGCCCTGCAGGGAGCTCCCAAGTCTCGTTCACCCACATAGGAACGGCACGGGCGCACATATGTGAATTCTTCAGTGTGAGCTGAGCCAAAATAATTGTATTTTAAAACATTTGGCATCCTGTAAAAATCATATTTGTTATTCATACTGTTTATAGAGTATACATCACTGTACACATTTTCGTCTGTACTCATGGCTTACCGCCTGAGGTTACTTAAAAGGATTTGCAATGGTCATCTTCAATGTATGCAATGTTTGCCTTTGTGCTGGCTTTCAGAACCTAGCTCTCACTTTAGATGGAATCCACTGTCTCATTTTATCTTTCCAGCGGCCCTAGTGTGTGGCCATCACTGTCGCGGTTTACACTAGAGACCGTTTAGTCTCAGGGAGATCAACCATCGGGTCCGACCTAGTACATGTGGCGGAAGTGGGATTCCAGGCTCTCCCCCTGCAACTCACTCCTCCCTGCCCCTCAGTGGCACCTTACTGCTCTCGGGCCCCTTCTCCACCAGAAATTAGTCTCATATGCATCACGACTTTGGAAGCACCTAATAACCCCACTAACAGATACTGACTCCTTTGTAAAAATAGAAAACCAAGACCGGGGAAGGTAAGCAACTTATCCACAGTCAGAACTGCCCTCTCAACATCTTGATATTCTCTTTTTCTGAGGCATCCAGGACTCTGTCTCATCCCACCTCTTAGGGCCACGTTTTTTGGTCTCCTTTGATGCCTTCCCCCTTCACGTGCTGATCCATCCACGTGGCGACACAGAGAGCCGCTGATACAAAGGCCCACCAACATCGGGGGGGACAGAAATGCACCAAGTGGGGTGGGGGTGAGGCATTAGGGAATCATGGAAATGGGCCAACCAAGATCAGGGGCAGCAGCTAACAGAAGCTCCAACCCGGGAGTGGGGAGGGGGGGGGTCCAACAATGACAGATCATCTAACTTTTTATGAGAATCCAGATAGCTGCCATTTTGTGGGATATGTTCCTATGTCAATCCTGTGGCAACTAATTCGGATGGGTTCATCAGCGCTAGAGGAGGAGTTTCCCAGTCTTTTTCCTGGGATTGTTGACTTCTAGCTCCGTGTCTCCAACCGTGGCATGCTGAGGACCTACACAGGGACGTTCCACCAATTCCTTTAATGTCACAGTTTCCTTCCAAATGAATAACTCTCCCCCATGTCCCTACTTCTGCCATCATCCTCCTAGGAGGACCCATGGCCTCAAACCCTACACCCCACTGTGCAAACTGCATTGGAATTGGCTTTGGGCTGTCTTAGAAATGGAGATGGGCATACCCCATTTCTGATCTACTGAAAAAGACTTTTTAAGCCATCCTTGATCTATCCCCTACCACCCCATAGGCCAGGCTCACATCACCCCACGGAGGTTGTATTTAAAATACCCTTTTCCTTAATTCAACCGCCACTGCCCTTTGCTATCCAATCCAGCCCTCCCACCACTGCTCTGCATGGCTGAAACACAGATCTACCTGCTGTAAACCTGTTCTAAAACCTTCGATGGCTCTCCATGGCCCATAGGAAAGCGTGTAAAGCCTCTAGCCTGGCTTTCAACCCACAGCTTCATCCCAAACTTTTTTTATGCCTGCTGTACATATTCCCGACCCTTCTAAGACCCCTGGATTGTCCATGCCTCCCCTTTGGCAACCATCTAATGCTGCCCTGAATTGACAGGCACACCATTGGGATGAGCCCTGCCTCTTCTTCCTTGGTATGAGCAACTCTGTCACACATCACTCAATCTTTACTGAGCATCCACATTGAGCTAAGCAACCCATCACTGCATTACAAGCTCCTTGAAGTGGAAAGCTATGTGTTAACAGGAGCACCCTCCCAGACCCGAGAGCTCTATGTACAGAGTCAAATATTAGCTAAGAATGACATGTAGAAAGGGGATGGGAAATGGTTTGCCACAGAGAGAGAATGGATGGAGCAATGAGGAGAAAGTAGGATGTGTCAGAGGCAAATCCTAGGACTGGGTGCAGAAACGTTGGCCAGAGAAGAGCAAGGAAAAGTAGGCTGAGGCCACGCTGGGGGTCATACTGTGGTATACCCTCTCCATAGTGGGTGCTGTGTTTGAGTTGGGACTCTGGGTTGAAAGAAACTCAAACTCAATTTAAGTTGGCTTAAGTAAAAGAGAATGTATTTGTTTGTGTAAATATGAAGGATTCATGTATGGCTAGATCCAGAAGCTAAACGATGTCAACAATGCTCACCCTTCCCCCTCTCAGCCCTATTCTCCTCTGCCTTAGCCATCTCAAGCAGGCTTTTCCTTCACAGTGACTAGCTGGCCCTGGATCCTCCAAGCTGCCATTCTCCCCTCCAGTACCTTCATAAGAAGAGTGCACCTCTTCCCTGGTTATTCCCACAGAAGGTTCTGGGATTGAATCTGCTAGGATAACCACTGACTCATGTGTCCATCCCTGAACAGTTACTGTGGCCAAAGAATAAAATAGTCTGATTTGTCAGGCCTGGATCACATGGCCACCCCTTAACCAACTACTGGAACTGGACAAGGGCTACCCCTGAACCAATCATTAGAGGTGGTGGCCTTGAACACTCTGATTGGCTAGTCCATGGGTCACATGCCCAGACCTGGAAGTAGGAAGTATGGAGGCAGCCTCTTTGACACATATGGAGTGAGTGTGTGTGTGTGTGTGTGTGTGTGTGAGTGTGAGAGAGAGTGAGGGGGTTGGGGGTGGGGAAGCAGATCTCCCCAGAAGGAAGCACATAAACCCTTCCACAATGGGCAGCCAGGGAAAAAAGATTCTGCAGCAGGAGCTAAGGTGCTGGAGACAGCATTTCTGGAAGTCTCATTGGTCAGCCCTGTGCTTCCGGGTTCTCTAAAAAGGGGAAGCCGTCATTTACCCACCTGCAGCATTGACTGCCATCTCAGCAGGCCAAGCTCCTGCCAGCTTCATTCAGCCCACTTCCCCAGGCCCAAGCCAAGGGGCCTCCACCACGCTCCTCCACCCCCTGTGGGAGTCTGGGAGCTTAAACCACTCAAGCCACTCCATCCAGGGCCCTGACACCCTTGGAAGAATGCCTGCCCGGGATGGAGGAGCACCCAGATGCCCACTCCAGCCCAGGGTCCCGCTCACGGGGCTGACCACAGGGCTCTCACTGACCCCTGCCCCTTCCCTGCGGCCCCACCTCCTCTCCAGCACAGCCTAATCTCTGGAACAGGTGGGAGGCCCGGGCCCCGGCTCTCAACTTTCACGGCCAGGAGCACAGCAAGGGGAAACTCATTACATGGGTTTAACGGGGTTTAAAAGGCGTTAAAGAGTCCTGTGGGCCAAATTAAGGGGCCTCGACTTACAAGCTGAGTTATGAAGAGATCTAAGGCATGTTTAGGCTGAGAGCAGGAGCCTAAAACTTGGTCTAGCACAGTTGCAGTGTACACTCCGGGGAGTTACCAAACAGAAAGGAAATAACAGGTGCTTGAGGCGGGGAGCCTGGCCTGGGGTCTGGGGACGGAGAGCGCCGAAGGGCGGGGCTTTCCCTGGCTTCTCCATGCACGGTGCGAAAAACCAGGCACCATTCCTCCAAAGACAGCTAGTGAAATAAATTAAGGTACAATTAAGATCTGTTCTCAGGCTGGGATACTACACAACTGTTAAAAAGAATGTGATATGGCTGTAAGAACTGATGCAAAAGGGTTTCCAAAAAATACTCTTAGATTAAAAAATAAAAATTAACAAAATGTAGAGCAATGTGTCTCCCAGGCTGTCACTGTAGATATATACCATTTAGGTTGAACCCCATGACACTTCCATTTTTGTAAATCAAAATGTTTACGTATATGTGTCATGCACATGTATATCTAATGTCCATACTGGTATATATGGAGAATCTCCTTGGCAGTTGATACAAGAGACTGATAACTGTGTTTTCCTCTGGAGATGCCCCATGGGGCGAGGGGTCCAAGTGGGAGAAAGGATTAGTTTTCAGTGCACCAATTTTTATACTGATAGGATCTTTTTTTTTAAAGATTGTATTTATTTATTTATTTGAGAGAGAGAGAGTGCACAAGCAGGGAGGAGGGCAGAGAGAGAGGGAGAAGCAGATTCCCCACTGAGCAGGGAGCCCGATGCAGGGCTCCATCCCAGGACCCCGGGATCACGACTTGAGCTGAAGGAGGTGCTTAACCGACTGAGCCACCCGGGTGCCCCAAATACTGCTAGGATCTTTTAAGTCCTATGCCTATTCTATATTTGGGGGAAATAAATGTTTTCAGGAATACATTGAGCGCTTCCACTATTCTTACCCTACTCAGTACTCACAACAGTCCTACAAGGTAAGGACCATCAACAGTCCCATTTTACAGATAAGAAAACCAAGGAGGAGAGGGCTAGAGATGTTCCAAAGTGGCTGAGCAGGAGGCATAGTCATGTATGACTGGCTCCAAAGGCCAAGTCTCTGACCACGAGGAATGCCACCTTTCCTCCCGCGTGAGTGATTAACTCAGACCAGAATCTTCTGGGTTCTGCCCAATTCCCCTCCCAAAACAACCTCTGTAAGCCCAATGTTCAGCAAAGGGTTCCTCTCTCTTCTCAGTGGTCATGCTGCCTTGGCAAGGAGGGTCCGATCAAGGGCCGAGGCCCTCCTCTGATGGAGGCTTATCCGGAGGATGGAGCATCAGGGGTCTACCCAGAGGGCCAAGGGGGTGCTGGTTTCAGGTCCCCAGAGACTGGAAAGGCTCCAGGCTACCATTCCCCTCGTGGCCCAGGTTCCAAACATATCTTCAGACCACTGTCACCTGCCCCTTCCATGGGGAAACTAATAAAAAGTGCTGTTGACCCCAGGGATGGGGTGCCCTGAGCCCACCAGCTCCCAGTATAAGTAGAGGAAGCAGAAAACTGTGAGCACAATCCACGTGTCTCACAAATATCCCATTTCAGCCTCACGATGGGCCCACCACATAGATACTATACAATCCCAATTCATACGTACAGAAACAGGCACAGAGATGTTAAGTAACTTGCCCATGGAAGCAGAGCCACATTTCAAGCCTGGTGAGGCCCACATTCTCTCCCACCACGTGGCCCTCTCTGCCTGGGTCATTCCTCTGGAAGGGGCCGCATCTTACCACATCAGGAGAGCTCGAGCCAGGGCCAAGATGCAGGCTCAGGGGAAGTGCAAATCAAAACTACAATGGGATACCACCTTGCACCTGTCAGAATGGCTAAAATAAAAAACATAAGAAACAACAGGTGTGGGTGAGGATGCAGAGAAAGGGGAACCCTCCCACACTGTTGGAGGGAATGCAAACTGGTGTAGCCACTCTGGAAAACGGTTTGGAGGCTCCTTGAAAAGTTAAAAATAGAACTACACTACAATCTAGTAATCACACTATGGGTATTTATCCAAGAATAAAAGAACGCTAATTCAAAGGGACACATGTACCGTAAGCTTAGAACAGCATTATTTACAAGAGCCAAATCATGGGAGCTGCCCAAGTGTCCATCATAGATGAATGGATAAAGAAGATGTGGTATATACAATGGAATATTACTCAGCCATAAAGAATGAAAATCTTGCCATTTGCAATAGCATGGATGGAACCAGAGAGTATAATACTAAGTGAAATAAGTCAGTCAGAGGAAGACAAATACCATATGATTTCACTCATATGTAGAATTTAAGAAACAAAACAAATGAGAGGGAGAAAAAAGAGAGGCAAACCAAGAAACAGATTCATAACCATAGAGAACAAACTGGTGGTTACCAGAGGGGAGGTGGGTGGGGGATGGGTGAAATAGGAGATGAGGATTAAGGCACGCACTTGTTGTCATGAGCACCAGGTGACATATGGAAATGTTGAATCACTATATTGTACACCTGAATCAAATATAACACTGTATGTGAACTAACTGGAATTAAAATAAAATAACAGGGGCACCTGGGTGGCTCAGTTGGTTAAGTGTCTGCCTTCGGCTCAGGTCATGGTCCCAGGGTCCTGGGATCGAGCCCCACATTGGGCTCCCTGCTCAGCAGGAAGCCTGCTTCTCTCTCTCCCACTCCCCCTGATTGTGTTCCCTCTCTCACTGTGTCTCTGTCAAATAAATAAATAAAATATTTAAAAAAATTAAAAAATAAAATAAATAAAATAAAATAACATTTTTCAAAAAGATTCAGGTTCAGGAGTCAGTCTTCAACTATCATCTGTAAGATGGGAAAAATAACGAGGAGAAGGCAGACCCAGGAGTCAAATCCCCTGGTTTTGGAAACCGTGACCTTTCCAACACTCTAAGCTCCTCTCAAGGAAGGTAGGGAGGGTAGCCAAAGTGGTTGCTTGCTTGTGTCTCCCGTTGGGTTTTAAGGAAGCTTAGGAGAACATTTCCAAAGGTTTGAAGCTGAAAGACAGGTCCCAGGGATCAATGCAGTCTCTGCTCTTAACTGAAGGATCCATATCCATCAGTACTAGAGCCCACAGAAGGGCAGGAGTAGCTGCCTAAAGCTCTGGAGAAAACAGTAATGCTCTTGAACTTCCACTGGCTCTTCTCAAGGTCCTTGGATGGAGCAGGTGTCCATGTTCCAGCCTGTTAGACAAATCCTTTTTAGAAAGAGAGTCATGGGGTCACCTAAGAGGCAGAATACACGTGTACTCAGGGCACCGGTAAATCGAGGCACCATCCACATCCTACCCCCTAAATATTAAGGCTCTGCTATTTGAATGTTCTTTTTTCTAATGAAAGTAACAATTATGCAGAAAACTAAAACCTTGTTGGGCACGTTCAATAGTATTTTCACATATGGGAGAGGACACTAACCCTTGTGAGTGTCTCGGGCCTCAGTATCAGTTAGGGAAATATCAGGTGCTATAACAAACAAACCCCCAAAATGTATGATGGTTTAAACACAATAGAATATTATTTTTCACCGGTAAAGTCTGAAATGTGTGCTCCTGGTCGGTGTGTGGCCATCCTCCAAGTGGCGATTCGGGGACCCAGGCTTTTGAATGGTGTGTACTCTGCTATATTCAACATGCGGCTCCCAAGGTTACCATGCTCAGCGGCATCAAGCTGCACAAAGGGAAAGCATGGCAGACGGCATGCAGGAGGTGTTCATGGGCTGGGCCGAAAGTGGTACCCCTCTGCTCAGATTCCACTGGCTAAACTCAGTCACATGCCACACCTCATTGCAAGGGACACTGGGAAATAAAGTCCGGGAAAAGGACATCGGCTTGCTAAGCAGCTGGCTTATCTCTGGAACAACCTCCAAAGGTCTTAATCTGAGCCTGATTGGAGGAACTGGTTTATCCCCACCTCCAGGCACATGGGGAGAAGGGGCCATGTCTCCACCCCCCTGTAAGGTATCCAAAAAAAGTAACTCTTCAGTAAAAAAGGAATGACAAAAATGACTTTAAACGTAATATATGGACTTAAGGAAAGAACAAACTGTCAAAATATAAACTTATTTTAGATGGAAAGGGATTTTTCATTTCAAAATCCTTTCCTTCATAAATATTGGCTCGGACATTCATCTAGTCCCCAGGAATATAATGTTAAGCTCTCATGGAGCCCACATCTTCATGAGGGAGACAGACATTAGTCAAATAATTGCACAGACATATGATCACCTGTCTTGGTCTGGTTCCTCCAGAAGCAGCTCTAGAGACAAGCATTCAAGAGAAGGTGATGTCAGGTCGGTGGTCCCAGGAAACACCAGTAGGGGAGTGAGGATGTGCATCAAGGAGGGAAGGAAGCCACTAGGAATGTATCTTCCAGCCGGTGCCTCTGTGGCACCTGGAGCTCATTCCCACCCCCGGGGAGCTCTGGGCAACTGAGAGCACGGACCTCCGAGTGTTCCCACCAGAGGCGCAAGGGAGCTGGGCCATTTATACACCACTGTCAGCAGTCTTGGGCTGTTAATTTCCTGGCACTTCTGGCCTGTGGCACCAATGAACAGAACAGACGCCCACAGCCAGGGAAAGCCGGGCAGTTGGACCACCTGCTTACACTGACATGATATGGACTAAGGGCATCTGCCACGTGACCCGGGTGCCGGAAATAAGAAACACCGGGGAAATGAAAAATAAGAACGAGACGATCGGGCATAACTGAAGGGGCAGTGGGCTCGAGAGCCAGACGTCGTGGCTTGAAACCCCGGCTCTTGAATGTGGCAACAGCGTGACCTCGGGCAAGTCAACAGCTCTCTCTGCCTCGGTTTCCGTATCTGGAAAAGGGGCAAACAACAACACCTGCTTGATGGGGAGGCTGGGAAGTTGAAACGGGACAATCCTTTAGAGGGGCTTAGACTAGCCCCCAACCACCACCCGCCCCCCGCACCCGTGTTCCACAAAGCCAGCTAGTCTTGGTATTTGAGCTCTCCTGTCTGCCTCCCACGAGCAGGTGGCTCCTTCTCCGTGTCCACTGTCATACCACCAGAAATCAGGTGGCACTCTCGGCCTCTGCTCTGGAAACCAAACTTCCCATGACCCAGGGACTGGCAGAACCCCCGGCCCAGCCGCCCTCTGCGCTCAGTTGATCCCACCGGACACACGATAGCCCATTTGTACGTGTTGGCATTTACTTCTCTGCTTGTTGGATTCCAGTTTCAGGCCAGTTCTGAGCACCCGGCCACAGGGAGAACAATGCCCCCTCTGTTCCCCCCAGCCATTCATGTCGACTTTTGTTTCAGCCTAAAATAACACCGCACTGGAGGGTATTTTCTTAACACCACCAAGCCCTGTGGAAAATGTGGCGGGTCGTGGCTGCTTGGGCCGGCTGATAACGATGTCATGATGTATAGGTGAGCTCCGGCTCCTCCAGGGCCCGGGTGACCCTGGGATTAGGGCCATGCTTATCTCCCAAGACATCTTGCAGTGTCTGGGATTCCATTTCACGATGGAGGCCCTGGGGGCTGGAGTTATGTTCTGTGCTTATGAGCAAAGTGGACAATTCCTGGTCAGGGCTGGAGTGGATTACGGCTGATCACTCGGCCTAAACCGGGGACATCTGAGAATGTTGAAAAAAGGAAAGAGATGCCTCCAACCCAAACAAACACGGACTTCAAGCGAAGGTGCGGGCGCTAAACATTTTCAGAGGCCTGCCTGGGTGAACGCGGGTCCCATGAAGAGTGGGCTCCCAGAGTCGAAAACCTCTTCAGAATCTCTGCCCGACCTGCCGGGAACGACTCCTGGCCCCGCAGCTTCATAAATCACACGTGGTTAGCTTTATGCCAAAAGGTGCTATTAAAAAAAAAAATTAAAAACTGACTTGTCCAAAGGGCCTTAAAAAAAAAAAATAAAGTCCCAAACCCACCACTTTCTTTATTAAAGTTCACAGAAAATAAATATCAAATTTCTTTCAGCCTGAATTTTCTCTCCAACTATAATCGCAGAAACTAGAGATGGAGGGTGGGAAAAAAAAAAAAAGAGGTGGGGGGGAACCCTACTGGGTCACTTTTTCCATAATTTGTGCAGTAAAATTTGTTGCTGCAATCTTGGCAAATTCACTTTCCCATCGGCTCTCGAGAAATCAAACAGAACCCCACAACCTGATTGTTGAGAGCAATCCCAATTCTAGAAATTTCTGAAAACATGTTGCAGAACAACAACGAGAAATTTTTAAAAAGCTTCCCTTTAATTACAGACGAGCTTTCTATTTAGTTCAGCCCCGTCATGAAATGGAATCAAACTTCCTTTCTGATTCATTCTTGAAAACCTCAATGTGGATTTTATCAGAAACAGATCTGACGCCCTCGTGGTGCTCCCTGGGTCAGACTCAATTCTGGACCCGCGTCTTCATTAAGGCTCATCTGTTTGGTTTGCTTAGGGAGAAATCATAACAGATCGGGTTCGATGGCTTTGCTGTCCGTGAAAAAATGTACTGATCTTTCCTTTGCCTTATTAGGATAAGTAGAGGTGACAAAAGTCACGAAGCAGAGTATTTTCCTAAGAGGGCCCCAAACTTCCCGTGGAAACTCATAGCCCTGAGGGTGGCTGGGTCCCCCATCCTCCCCACCCCACCCCCACTCCCCATTTTCTGGACTGTAGAGCCCTGATTGCTGAGGCACATGGGAGAATGGCTGGCTACCACCGAAGTGTGCTCCTTTTCTTTGGAAAGATACTCAGGGGACCGCAGATGTCCCTGAAAGCTGAAACAATTTAAGGCCCTTCCCCCACCCCGTGGACCTTGGCATTGGTGCCTCCTTTTCTCACTAACCTTAACTAAGCCACTTAAAAAGAAAGTGGAGGGGGGCATGGGGGAAATCTTTATAAATGGCCATCAAAACCTGACCACAAATGGTTCCAATTTGCCGCAGTGATTAAATCTATGTGAGTTTAAGGGTTTTCATTCAGGTCATTTGCTACTTTGGAATTTTGCTGCATGCCTTGCTAAGAAACGAACTTATGAGTCACCAGCGAGCTTGAAGAAGGAAGAAGGTTTACTAAACAAACTCCAAACGGAGCTTAAGTGGATATAGAAAATAAAGACTCCGAATTCTAAATATGGATCTGAGATGAGTGTAGAAGGGATTAGAGTCCCCTTTGTGCCTGGTGGGGCAGCCCCGAAGAAGCCGGCAAGCTGGTAGCCTGGGATCAAAGTAACAGATACCAGTTTGTCAATATGCTAAGCGGGGTGTTTACACAAAAGTGTCAGCGCGCACTTTCCACCACAAAGAGGCTCATACATTGGAAGATTAATTACTTCCAAAACAGAGATTGTGGGTAAATACTGGCTTCTCCTCAGCCTAGCCTCCTCGGGGGTATTTGCTCGGCCCCATGCTGAGATGTGGGCGAAGGCAGAGAGCAGGGGACCAGCACTGAGACGTGGCTGAGGCCCATCTTTCTCAGCACGTGTGGTTTCTTGGTATTTCACCTTCCCGGGAACACAGACACTGGGCTCCAGGTGGTCAAAAACCCCACGTGTGACACCTCTCCTCTCTCCATCTCCTCCCCCTGCCCCCCTCTGTCTCTTTCACTTCCATTGCGGGGCAAATTTCCTGAGTCACTTCCTTCTCGCCCCACCCTCCCTCTGCCACTAGCAGGTCATTACTTAGGCTACCTTAAGTTAGAGGGGAAATTGAGGGGCTGCAGAGTCCCTGTGGGACGATCCCAACCAAGCCATCAATTTCTTGCTCAGTGTCCCCTGTAAAATGAGGACAGGAGACATACCTGCCCCATCTACAAGCACAGCCCAGTTAGAAGATTTAAAGGAAAGAAAGGCCATCATAATAGAAAGCGATAAGGTGGTGGCGACCACGGCAGATTTCTACACGAGCATTCAAGTGCCTCTGTTACCGGAGGTACAAGGACAGCGTTGACTAGTGCAGGAGGGAATGTCCTTCGTTTTTACAGCAGTCTGTGTATTTTATTTTTTATTTTTATTTATTTATTTATTTTTACAGCGGTCTGTGTATTTTAAAGAGTATTATAACACGTGTGATGGCACCAGATCATATGACTTCACTGAGTAGGTAAATACAACACTAGGCATATAAGAAAGAATAGAAGTTGTTTTTAAAAAGTACCTAAGGAATTAGATTGGGGTGGTGGGGGTGGATAAGAAGGTGGTAAAAATCATAATAGGGGTCCACAGATACTTGAATCCAAGAACTTCACTCTGGAGATCAGAGAATCTGTATTTCTCAAAGCTCCCAGGTTCAAAGCACCAACTTGCTGCCAACTTCTATCATGAGGTGGTTTCCTGTTCATTAATTTGTTTGTTAAAAGGGAAACTGATTCAGCAAGGAGTAGGGGGGCTGGCATGAGATTCTGTGGTGTGGTGGATACCCTGGGCCCGCGGGGGCTGCTCCCAGCCCTGTGGGAGCTCCTGGCACCAAGGAGAACTTGCACAGCAAGTATTGTTGAAGGAAAGGTGGAGCAGGGTAAGAGGAATTTTTCCCCAAACCCTCACTAGGACCCCCACCCCTCTGCTCTTATGGTCAATGATGCCAGTGTGGATGTTTGCTCTAAACCCTCCCTGGGGAAGCCCAGAGTCTAGAAAGAAAACCTACAGGGACCAAAGGTTGAGAAAAGAAAAAATATGTTCTTCTCAGTCCCACTCTGGGGTCTCAAACAAAATTCACTCACTCATTCGTCCGCTCGTTCGTTCGTTTATTCATTCATTCATGATGCAACAAATAGAGACTGAGGACCCACTATGTGCTAGGCATTGTTCCAGGTCCAGGGGACCTTATAAGGAACAAACTGATGAGGTCCCTGCCTTCAGAAAGCTCATGGTGGGGCAGGGGTGACAAAATTACCTGGCTGACACACATTAACCAGGTAATGGGAGATAACAGGTCAACCCAGAAGGACAGAAGAAGGGTCGCATGAGACAGGACCCGGGATAGCCTTCTTTGGAGTGGCAATCAGAAGAGGCCCCTCTGAGGAGTGACAGGGCAAGTCTTCCAGACAGAGGGAACAAGAAGGGCAAAGGCCTTGGAGGTGGGAAGTGCCAGGCTCCACGTATAGCCGGAGAGCAGTGAGGGACGGGCTCTTGGAGGGAGACGGCCAGGGTATCCCCTGGACAGTGAAAAGCCACTGGAGGGCTCTAGCTGGGGAAGGCTGGGTTGGTGGCAGTTACACTCAGCCCCTGCCAGGGTGCCCTCCTTACTTTCTCCCAAATGCCCCAAATATGTTCCCGCCTCTGGGACTTGGGACTCACTTTCCTCTTCTAGGAAGGCTCTTGTCCCAAAGAGCCCCATGACTTGTCCCCCCTTCCTTCGGTCTTGCCTCCCATGTCTCTCCATAGCCAAGAGGTCATCCCTGACCACAAAGTCTATAAAAGTACATCCTGTCCCCGGAGCTTCCCGTCCCCCATTCTACTGTATTTGTCTCTGTAGCACTTAGCTATTACACAGCATACATACGTTGACACGCTTGTCTCGTCCAGTCAAATGTAAACACGCCTGGTACATAATGAGTACTCGATAAATATTTGTGGAATGCCTTGAGCGGCTGAGCACACTCGCTGGTCAATCAACCCCTGGGAATCAAGTTTGTCTGGCTGTCAAACAAGCTTCGCAGTACCCACTCTCAAGACGATTCATATCTACCTCTCGGTCTCCTTATTCAGTTTGCGTCTTCACTCATTATTTCAGAAATGTTTATTGAGCATCTTCTACATGCCAGGCACTGTGCTGAAACCGAATGAGCTGATGTATCCAAGTAACTCATGTCATTGACAATTTCCTGACACCGAAGAGATAATGGGGTGAAGGGACGGCGAGAGCACCTGCTACGTGCCCCGGACAGGTGGCCCACGGAAAGCATGCAGCCAGCAGCATCACTCATGCCCCAAAGTGAGCTTTGGGTCCAGGGCCAGGTGGGATCTTCATTCTCCACCACCTGTGCTGTTATCCCCACCCCCCACCTGCCCTGTGCCCCCATGAGGCTGACCTAGGGACCCAGGGCTCCACGTTCTCCGGTTCCCAACCGGCCAGTGGGAGGCCCCATCAAAAGACTGGGGAAAGAAAAGGACAGGGTATCTATTCCCTCCTCTCTTCTTGCTTTGGGCCATGATTGCCAGCCGCGAGCTAGAACCTTGGAGGTTACAGCTCTCAGTGGGCAGCACCATTCCCCTGGGCCTTGCACCCGTCGGAGCTCTGATGTCTGCTCTCCTCCCCTGCTCTTGGAGGTCTCACACTAGTAATAGCACCCTGGTACCCTGCCAGTCTCTGGGGTGCTTGTCATTCCCTGATCATGCCCTTCATGTCTCTGAGAGCACAGCCTTTTTTAAAAGACCCTTAAGCCATCTAAATTGGAATCAAATTTCCTGCTGGGACTCTGACCAGTAGGACAACCACATCAATTCATAGTGGAGAAAATGATCATTGTCTTCATCCGTTCAGACCGCTGTAAAAGAAATACTATGCCTGGGGGGCTTATGAACAACAGAAGCTCCTTCCTCACAGTCCGAGCGGCGGAAAGGCAGGTGCCAGGATGGTTGGGTGGAGGCCCTCTTCTGGGTCACAGACTCCTCATGGTATCCTCACGAGGCAGAGGGGGCAAGGAAGCTCTCTGGAATCTCTTTAGGAGGGGCGCTAATCCGGTTCACAAGAGCTCCGCCCTCATGACCCAAGCACCTCCCAAAGGCCCCACCTCCTAATGCCCTCACATCAGGGATTACGATTTCAACGTATGAATTTAGGGGGCGATACGACATTTGGAACGTAGCAGTCATGCATATATATTTTTTAATTATATAGGTATATATAGAAATATACATACAGATATTACCTATTGTTTTGTATCTATGCCCCACCCACCCTCCTAGTATTTGGAAATACCACACGGGCTGAACTTTTGCCATAAACCCTAAAGAGTTCACCCCTGGTCACCCTTACAGCTGGCCCTCCCTTCCCCTCCCACCAACACTGCCGCCCTACGATGCTGCGGAATGTAATTAAGAGCATCCACGCACCGTGCCCTACAGAACTTTCTGGAGGCATCTACAGTTCCCAGAGCTCGTTACCCCGTGTCCTCCACCCACAGCAGGAGCTGTACCTGCACCTTGGAATCAAACTGGTCCATTTTCTTCCAGCATCTAGATTGTAACGTGTCCTTAGGCCTGGGGAGGAGGCCGCTGTGGGGAGGGTAAAAAGCAGGCTTGCGAAATGAACTGTCAGCCCCTGGGGGTGGGGGTGGGGAGTGGGGGGTGGGGGGGGTGCTAGGTCCCTCCTTCCTCAGCCATTCATTCATTCCGCATTTGCCACAGGCCAGAATAGGTTGGACGCAATGCCGGGCCCTGGGGACCCAGAGACCGAACGGGCCGGACAAGGACGGAGGCTCCGAGAAGCTCCGTCAGAAGAAGTGGGGGAGGATGAGCACACGCAACCCGGTTTGCTGAGCCCACGTCTCTTGGCAGGAGGAAGGACTTCTTATAGAAGAACAGCAGTTTCCCTCCGCTTCGGGATGGGCAGGAGACCCAGGTGAAGTTCTGCAGAAGCAGGAGGGCCCCGGAGTAGCCTCTGAGGACTCTCATCAGCCAGCCAGGAGATCTTTGTCACCTAGTTGGCTGCTAATTGTAGGGCATTTGCCGCTCTGGGGCCGAGGGGAGCACTGCGCCACACCACTCCCCACGGCGGAGAATGATATTGGCATGGTTAATTACAGGAGCACAGGCAAGGGGCTAATGGAGAAACAAGGCGCTGCTAACCGTGAAAATGGGTCGTAGGGCCCTGCCCAGTGTCCTTACTGGGGAGCTGGTTCAAGGTTGCCCCACACCTCCCCCTCGCCTTATCTCCCCTTTCCATCATGTCCACGATTGCAAAACAGAGAAGGTGTTATCACTCTCATCTGCCCATGGCATCTGATCATAGATAGAACTGAACAAATCAGTGTGCTGACTGCAGCGCAGTGCCTAGAAGCTCACTTCTGGGTACACTGTGCTTAGTGGCGGGGCGTTGCCTGGAAGACTCACCCGGGGAAGCGATCAGGAGAGCAGATAAGAGGGTTGGTTCCTGTAGTCACAGGCTGTTCAGAAACTCCCTGATGGTCACAGGTTTAGAGAAGATTCCCACCCTCCCACGTCAGTTGGGGCAATGCCTTAGGTCATGGCTGGGGGAGGGAGAACTTGGAGAAGAAAATGTGAGGGGCGTGGGAGGAGCTCGCCTAAACCCTAAAGCCCCGAAGGCTTAAAGATGTGCCAAGAGCCCGGCCTGTCGGCCGCAGTGTGAAGCCAAGGCAAGGACAGAGGTCCAAACGATGGCCCCTCCTAGCTCTTCCCGGCCCCTGTCATTTATTTCCTGAAGCAGGTGAAATTTAAAAGGCCACCATGCAGATAAAGAGACGCGGTCAGGTGGGTTTCGCAAAGCTGCTGGCTTTTGGAGCCGAGGGACAGAAAGAAAGGAGGAAAGATGATATTGACTCAGCAACTGGAGGTTAAAAGTAAATACTGTCAATGTAAATAATTAGGCTTTTAAAAAGAGCATTTCACACGGTTCCATGGCCCCCCCTGGGAGCCAGGAAGGGGAAAATAGAATGAGCATAAATGGCCGAGGGCACCTTTCTCTTTTCCACTCCATCTTTAGGGCCTGTTAAGAGGCACTAAGGAGAATGGTAAGAGTGGCCGGGGGGGCGTTTGGGGGGGTGGTCCAAGGACTCCCTGACTTGTCTGTAAATTTGGTGTACCCCGTGCACGGGTATGTTCGTCGGACTTTTGCAGGGATTGATGACCTTTGTCCCGAAGTGTAGAAAGCCACGTCTCTAAGAGACGTAGAAATGAACTAGCCAGAGCCAGGGGAGAGAGGCATTTAGATCCACGCGGGCTGCGATGGTGCCTGCTTCCGTGGCCACCACAGAATTCCACGGAACACGGAGGCCGGCCCCGAGGAGGGAGTCTGCAGATGCTCCGTGAGAACAAAGACGCAAATCCACACTGGCCCGCGTGTCCCACGGCACTACCCACCATTTCTCAGGCAGCTTCTGGGGATCCAGCACTTGTCACCCTTGCACTGATTCCATCCTCCCAGTGACAGTGCCAACTAGGAGCTGCTGTCCCATTTTACAGGTGAGGAAACTCGGCCTTTAGCAAGGCAGAACACCTCGCCCGGTCCACCCCCCTGGTGAGGAACAGCCACAGGATTTGGACCCAGAGCCATCTGTTCAAAAGGTTCTAGGCATCCCCCAGCTGAGGCAGAGGGCAGGACTGGGTGCTTTTTCAGAGGAGGCCCCATGAGTCCAGGCTTCCCGGAACATGGTGCTCAGCGTGTCAGACCAGCAGGTGGCCACAGGCCAAGGCCCGGAGAAAGAGCTCATTCTTTCCCCACTTGACCTGAGGCCTTCAGGAGAAGACAGAACCATTTCTCGAACTCCCTCCACCATGAGCTAAAGTCACTCGGGACACAGCTAAGGGGATCGGAGCATGCCCTCGGGCTGCCCCGAAGATGCCCCAAGGTGAGCATGATGACGCAAATGATGCTGTAACTTCCAGTGAAAACCCCGACACAGGCCATAAATCGCTATGCCTGGTGCTGGGGGCCACACTCTGCCACCGGAGGGGCAGCTCTGAAGCCTGACCTTGAACTTCCCCCTCGCCGACTTCATGGGGGACCCCTCAGGACCAAGCCAGGCCAGGTGCTTGATTTAGAACCAGACCACAGGAAGGTGATCATGACAGAATTGGGAGATTGGGCCTCCTCCCACCCTCCCACCCAGCACACTCACACCGATTCCCCGCGATGGCTTGGGAGGTGGCAGCTGGGCAGAAACACATATGGAGCCAAGGAGAGGGCCAAGGTGGCCAGGATGTGTCAAGAGGACGGTGGTCCTGCTGGTCTCCTGGTCCTGGGGAAGGAGGTTGTCCCAGCTCCGGCATCGACTGGGGCCATGCACCATTCCTCCCAGGCAGAAGCACGCCTAAGTGACAGTCCACAGACGCAGGCTTTTGCAGAAAGAACCAGGTGGCACACAGGTGACCGGTTTGTACACTCTCTCTCTCTCTCTCTCTCTCTCTATATATATATATATAGTGATTTATTAATGTGACTCAGGGGAAGAAAGATCCAGTCTAGCTCATGTTTGACCGGCAGCCTGTTTCAGACCCTAGAGCGCAGGCAGCCTGGGTTTGAAACAGAGTGACCTTAGGCAGGTGACTTTACCTCTCTGGGCCTCCTTTCCTAATTTTAAAAGAAAAAAAAAAAATTATTTTAGAGAGAGAGAGCACGAGCAAGAGGGGCAGAGGGAGACAGAGAGAGAATCGCAAGCCGACTCCCCGCTGAGCACAGAGCCTGACCCGGGGCTTGATCTCTGCACCCTGAGATCATGACCTGAGCTGAAACCGAGAGTCGGATGCTTAACTGACTGAGCCACCCAGGCGGCCCTCCTCATATGTTAAATGGGGGGGGGGGAATGTTACACAGCAGAACTGGCCTCAAGCAGTTGATATTGACTGAGTTAATCTATTTAAAGTGCTTACAGCAGCATTGGCCTATCATTAGTGTTCTCTTATCAAGTGAGTGATACTTGTCAGTACTGTATCAGATTCCTGCTTATAAAAATGCTAAATACACTTATGTTAGAAAAGAGGTTTGAATATATATGTATATGTAGCATGTGGGGTTGGTGTGTGTGCGTGTGTGCACGTGCGTGGAAACTGTAAAGACCAATGCAGGGCGTGGGGGGTATGGGAAGGTGGCGCGTGAAGACTGTGGTTTGGGAAACACTTTGAGTTTCTGGCTGATTTTGCTGGACTGCCTTCCTGCCAACTCCCAGCAGAGCTGGCCTGTTGTGCACACGGTCCCAGCAAGCTCCTCCCAGGGCTGCAAGGCCTCAAGGGGCCTTTATCAAACGCAGTCAGCTCTCCAGGTGGCCCCCCTGCGGCAGGAGTGGGGCAAGAGGATGCCCTTTGTTCCCGCATCAGCTCCACCAGCTTATCTCTGCTCTACCTTGGCTCAACTTCTCTCCCCTGCCTCCCACCAGAAACCTAGAGGCAGCTCGGTGGCTGGCATGAGCTGACTCATCTGATGTTAGATGGCAAGAGATTGATGAAAACTCCAGCCCTTCCCACTCTCTGCCCACATCCCTGGCGCTGAGAAAGCTGTCTGAAGCGCCCTGATTCTGTGGGGTACTAGGCCAAGGGCTTAACACAGCCTTGCAGACCGTCATGGACCGTCGGCAGCCCACGCACTTGCCAGCCAGCCCTGCCGCAATGGGCCCGGTTTCTGCATCTGCAGCACCCTGTCACAACCCAGGAGAGGTGGCCCCAGACACGTTGCTGTGCTTCCTTTGCAGAAATACAGGGAAGCTCTAGGGGCCTGCCTCCAGGATCCCCTCTGAAAGGACCTTTGAAAGGATTCTGCTTTGCATGTCAGTACCCAATGTCCTTGGAGGAGAACCAAGATTAACTTGCCTTATCTTGAAGCCTGCCCGACAGTCACAACTGGGTCACAGCAAAGCTCCAGGGCTGGCAGAGAAATCCAAACCGTCCCTAAGCACCTGAGCTCCCCACCAACTCTTTCTGAGGCAGGGGCAGCAGACTGACCTCCTAGTGACCCCAGCCCTGCAGCAGATCGGGGTGCTCAGGACGGGTCGGGGTTCATGCAATGCGACCGGCATGGCCCAGGGCTTCCTTCCCCACACGCTTCCTTCCCCACTGAGACCCCTGCACGCTAGGTTCCCCTGGGGAAAGAGAGGAGGCGGGGGGAGGGTTAGGGAAACCTTGGGGTGTCCCAAGTCCTTTGGAGCAGCTGAAAGGCTAATAAGAAGAAGCGAAGCCAGACCAAGGCCCTGGATGCAGTTAGTATGGTAAGGCCTCAGGAATAAGCAAACAGATCAAAGGGACAGAAGAGAGGGCCCCCAACAGGACGCACTGATGCCGAGATGACAGCAGATGGTATTGGTGCCTATCAATCGACTATGAAAAAAACCGGGTCTCTTCCATAACCAAGGCTGGGCAATTTGGTTAACCATTTGTTGGAAGTAAGAAAATCAAATCGTGACCTCCGCCGGACAAACACAAAATGAATTCCAGATGGACACAAACTTGAACGGTTTTAAAAATGATATGGACATTGTGTGTGAAGTGCCATCAGCCAGTCACAAAAGGAAAAATAGCATAGGATTCCACTTGACGAGAGGAGTCCGATCAGAGACAGAGAGGAGAAGAGTGGCTGCCAGGGGCTCGGAGGAAGGAATGGAGAGTTTTTGTGGTGATGGTCGCACAACTGTGTAAATGCGCCGAATGCCACTGACTTGCATGTTTACAGATGGTCAAGATGGTAAATGTCCTGGGTGTGCCTGGGTGACGCAGTCAGTCGAGCATCCAACTCTCGGTTTCAGCTCAGGTTGTGATCTCGGGGTCCTGGGATGGAGCCCCACATCTGGTTCCCTGCTCAGTGTGGAGTCCGCTTCTCCCTCTCCCTCTGTTCCTCCCCCCAACCCCCATCAAATAAATAAATAAAATCTTAAAAAAAAAAAAAGATTGCCAAAGGTGGTTAAGGAATGTTTTTAGCGACAATGGGGAGAACAAGAGGTTTCTATCCTCGGCCGCCTTCACACGTGCGGCCTTTCCATACAATTCTTGTTTTATTATTTACCTATTTTCCCTTTCAACTCTTCTTTTAATCAACTTAAGTGAGATATACTTTACATGTAATAAAATGACACCTACCTTAATGTCCATTTCCATGACGTTGACAAACTTATATACCCATGTAAACACCTGGATGATCAAAACATAGATCTTTTCCATCGTCCTCAAAAAGCACTTTTGGGTCCCTTCACATCCATCTTCCCCCCTGTCCCGGGGCTCAGGCAACCTGTTTACTGTTGTTGCATTTTGCCTTTTCTCAGAAAGTCATGTCAATGGGATCGCAGAGCTCCCAGTCTTCTGTTTCTGATTTTTCTCACTTAACACAATGCCTTTGAAGCCCATCTACGTTGTTGGAAGCCTTGATATTTTGTTCCTTTTTGTTATTGCATATTATGAATGGAGATGCACAATTTCTTTATCTGTTCATCTGTTGATAGACATTTGGATTGTTTCCAATCTGGGGCTATTATAAATAATACTTGCTATGAACATTCGCGTGTAAATTTTACATGGACACAAGCTTTCACTTCTCTCAGGTAAATGCCTCGGACTGGAATCGCTGGGTCGTATGATAAATGTGAGTTGTAAACTAATTTTTAACTTAAATTCATATTGGAAAAAAAAAACAACTTGATATCGCTACTAAAATTCAAATGCAATATCACTTACCACAAATCAAAATTTACCGTAATAATAAAAATCTCAAGCTTTCAATATATATAGTCGTATGGGTTTTTGTTTGTAAATGCAATGAGGATGTAACGTTATGAAAAGCAATGTTCTTACATGCCTGAGAGATATTGCTGCCTGCCAAAGGCTTGGAGCATTAGGTTAGTCCCAGAGGATTCTCTCTGCTAAAGGGGGAGATTAGCAGGTGTTGAGAGATGTTAAAGATGGGACCAGGTTGTCTTTGAGGGAGGGAATGACTCTGGGATTCAATGTTACTTAATGTCCGGCAGGCATGCCACCCAGATGGCACAGGGAGCTAGTCTTTGGTCACCTCTGATTTTGCTCACCTCCATGGTCAAGAAGAGAGCTCTTCCAGCTACGTACATCTATTTATTGAACAGAAAATTACAAAGCCCTTATTATGGGCGGGAACTGTCCTAAGCACTTTATAGCAGTTAGCTCATTTAATAATAGGTAGGGTCGAAACACTTTTTATGATAGATGGGGATTGCGAGAAGTACATTTGGTGGTTCCTGACACAGCTAAGTAACATTCCAAATAACGTGCACATCAGATAGCAGAGCCCCTCCTCAAATCAGAAGCCATGGGTCAGACATGAACCTGGTCACAATGCTGTCGCCCCTGTTAACCTTACTCCTAGAGGCTCAAACACCGGCCACCATAACACAGCAGCTGTAAGCCTAGTATTGCCCACAGGCACGGCTCTGGAATCAGATCTAGGTGGAATCAGATCTAGATAACCAGATGTGCAGTCTTAGGCAAGCAACTTGGTCTCTTAGTGCCTCAGTTTCCTTACCTGTGAAATGGGAATACAAATAGCACCTGCTCATAGGCTCTGTAGGTTAATTGGAGGACCTGCACGAGATAACAAATGAAAAGCATTTAGCATGGTGCCTGGCAACTAGCCCTCAATGAATGTCAGGTGTTGTTGTTGTTACAACAATAATATACAATGCTGGTACACAGGGTACTCCGTAGGTAAAGGAGGTGATGGGTCAGCATGTCAACAATCGCCTATTGTCAAATAGCTACAAAGTGCCTGGTGCTGTCTTAGGCTCTGGATCCCTAGTAATGGAAAAAGAAAAACAGGCCTGGTTCTCCCCCCTCATGAAGCTTTTACTCAGTGGGAGACAGAAAAGAAGCATAAAAACAATAGATAAATAAGATAATTTGGGGTTCCGATAAGAGCCATGAAGATGATATACTAGAATAATTTGATATGAAGAAATTGGGTGTTCTTTGGGTTGGTGAGCAAAGAACTCCCTAACAATCTATGAAGTTAAGACTTAAATGACAATGAAGAGCAGAAGAAGACTTTCAAGTCCTTTGCAAAGATGGGGGCGGGAAACAGAATGATGGTGAGCTTTCCAAGATGCAACATTAGCATGTACAAAGGCCCTGGGGTTACTGGGTTTAAGGGCAAAATAGGCCAGAGGTAAAAGTTGGGTGAAGACCTGATTATCTAGAGCCTGGAAAGCCATTCAAGAAATCTTGTATTTCATTCAGGTTGGAACAGAAATATTTTCCTTGAAGTATTTTAAGCCAGGGAAAGTTGTGACATGACTGTACTTAAGATTCAGAAAGATCACTCTGTCTGCTGTGCAGAGGACATACCACGGGGGTAAGAGCAGAAGCAAGAAGCCCAATCTGGACACTGTTGCAGAAATCCAGGGGAGATATTGGTGGATTAGACTTGGCTAGTCACTCGAACTCGTGGGTGAGAAGGGGTCTTATGCAGGATGCAGTTTGTAGTTAGAGACGACAGACATGTTGGTGGATTTGATAAAGGGTGCAAGAGGAAGATGGGAGTCAAGAAGGTCCTAAGTTTTCGACGCCAGCAACTGGTGAACAGCGTTGCTGCTTCCTAGGATGGATATAAAGATGGGAGGGGAGCAAGTACACTTGGGGCGTTTTAAGTTGGAGGTATCCATTAGACAATTGTAGAGTAGAGGACGACTGGTGTCTGGGGCCCAGAGGGGAGACCCAGGCTGGGAAGGAAAATTTCAGATAAAAATATTCTGAAGCTGTGGGATCAGATGACATCACCCAAAGAGAAAGAATAGTTAGAGAAGTGGGGTCAAGCTCTTCAACACTTAGGGGCCTGGTCGGGAAATACGTGTGAGAAATGCTGCACACTACGTTCCCCTCGTGGGGATTCCCAATGCACAGCAGCACATTAAATGCTCTGATAAGTCCTACATTTAACAACGACGTCTGTTTACGTTGGTTTGACTTAGGATTCTCCAAAGGGATTTGATCATGGAAACCTTTTTATACATAAAACGATTAACATGCCATGGAGCGCCAAGCAGAGGAAGAACTCCAGGCGGGTCTTCAAGGATGAGTGGAATCAGGGTGGTTTATGTCTAGGAGAGCGTCAAGCACAGGGGTTGGCAAACTTGTTCCGGAAAGGGCCAGATCATGCAGATTTTAGGCTTTGCAGGCCATATGGTCTCTGTTGCAACCATTCAGCTCTGTCACCGCAGCACAAAAGCGGTCGCAGACAATATGTAAATGAGCGGGCATGGCTGTGTTCCAGGAAAACTGTATTTCCAAAGCCAGGCGGCAGGCCAGATGTGGCCCAGGGGCCACGGTTTGTTGACGTCATCCCCCTATCCAAGATAAGGAGATCGAAAGAAGGCAAAAGGCAGTGAGAGGTGTGATCCATAGAAGAGAAAAGGGCGGGGGGGGGGGGGGGGGGGGGGGGGGAAAAGGGGAAGGGGGGGGGAGGGGGGGGCGGGGGGGGGGGGTGGTCGGAGAGTAAATAGGGAAATGGGCAGCAGCAGGTGTCTGGGGGAGAGTGAGGAGCTGCTCTGGCTGGACGTGGGCATGTCCCTCTCCACCTGGGATGGAGGTGGCGGGGGGAGGTCCCGGTATCCTGTTCCGCAGACACGCGGAGAGAGAAGCGGAGGCTCAGAGGTTAGGCAACTTACCGCACAGGGACCCCAGCCCGGATCACCTGACTCTGAATCCGGCCACAGGGACTCTACCACACCGCCAGATCACCTGCCCAGGAGACTGAGAAGACAGTGCAGCCGGACTCCACCTCCCCCCACCCCGCTCTGCCCCTTCAGTGGACCGAACTTGATCCAAGAGGCCGCCTCCACCACCCTCTGTCCCGCGCCCAGACTCAGCACTGGATTTAAATGGCCATCCGTGCCAGGCTGCCAGCCCCCCGCCCCATCAGAGGGGAGATGAAAGGGGAAAGTGCCTCACCGAACAGAGAGGAGTTGTGCCTTAACAACAGAGTCAGGTGACACATAGTGTTATTGTCACATTGCTAGATCTGAAAGAAAACACCAGATAAATAAATATCAGTGTTTTCTTGGATCTCTTTTTGCTATCATGGGCACCGGAGGTACTGGCCGGATTCAGAGTCAGGTGTCCATGATAGCAAAAAGAGATCCAAGAAAACACTGATATTTATTTATCTGGTGTTTTCTTTCAGATCTAGCAATGTGACAATAACACGTGTCACTGTCAGCCCTAGCCCTGCTGGAAACACCTTGAAAACTACGTGGAGGTTCAGAAAATAAACAGCAGTCGCTCTGATTCCGGTGATAAAATACCAGTGTAAGGAGAGCCTCCTGGGACCCATAATCTGGAATTGTCAGGGGATAAGAATTGTCTGTCTTTTTGATAAAAGATGTCAGCTACCCTTCTGGGTTTTAAACAGAAAGAAACACTTCTGATTAGGACGCTGCGTGTTCATCCTGAAGTCGGTTGAAAGAACCCGTGTGTGCAATGAATGGGCTTCACTTGCCCATCAATGTCCTTAAAATTTCCTTATCAGAAGAAAACTCAGGCAAATCAGAGTTACAGAAAGTCCACAACTCTGGAGCGCCTTGTTTTTCTCTGAGCACTTGCTTCGTGAAGGCTGGTTTCCTGATTACCATTCTGTTCAAAAAGCCTTCAAAGACTGCTCCAGAATTAGTAATTTTTTTTTTTTTAAGGCTCAGAACTAATTAGCCTCATGAAAGATTGTTTTGTTGTTTGTGGTCTGTGGTTGTTATATGGCTTGTTTTGCCTTGAAAAATGCTACAATTGCTTTTTTCTTCCTCAATTGAAATTCAACAGGGGAAAAAATAGCCCAATTAGGAATCATCAGTGGACTGCCTCACACATAATAAAGCCCCGAATAAATAAATATTTATTGAATGAGTGAATGAGCGAATGAATATTAAACAGGCTCACATCCTGGGACAGGCTAAGGATCCAAACTAGGAACTCAAATAGCCACCAATACCTGTTGATCAAGGCAAGCTAGGAGGCTAGCCAGTCTTATTAATACCAGTGAAATTCAGTTGACATTCAGAACCCTGTGAAAGGTCACGCATTCATTCAACAAACCTTCATGGGCTGTCCATTCTGCTCTAGGCTTTCTGCTGGGCTCTGGGGGTGCAGCAGGGAGGAGGATGCACAGTCCCTGAGTAGAGCTCATATTCTAACAAAAGGAAGGTACACAGAACACAAGCACACAAACTAAGAAAGACTTTTAGGTTTAACAAAGGGCCATGATCGAGGTTAACAAGAGGTTAACCTGCTCTAGTTAGGGAGGTCCGGGAGGCCACTTTGAGGAGGTGTCATTTGGTCTGAAGTCTGAGAATGCACCAGGCATATGAAATCGTGGATGTTTGTGGAATATGAAGGAAATGTTCTTCAGAATGCATTAGCTCCCTGTGGCTGCCATGGCAAGTTACCACCAACTCAGTGGCTTAACATGACGGAAATTTATTCTCTCGAGTTTTTTTTTTTTTTTTTTAAGATTTCATTTATTTATTTAAGGGAGAGTGAAAGCGAGAGAGACCACAGAGGGAGAGGGAGAAGCAGACTCGCCACTGAGCAGGGAGCCTGATGTGGGGCTCGATCCCAGGACCCCGGGATCATGACCTGAGCCGAAGGCAGACGCTTAACCGACTGAGTTACCCAGGTGCCCCTATTCTCTCAAGTTTTGGAGGCCAGAAGTCTAAAATGGGGCAGAGATTAAGGTGTCCACAGACCTCACTCCCTGAGAGGAGGCTCCAGGGTTGGGGGGGCGGGTAGACGCTGTCCCTGTCTGTCCGGCTCTGGACGCTGCCAGCACTCCTTGTCTTGTGGCCGGACCCCTCCCTCCAATCTCCACCTCTGTCTCCACGTTGACTTCTCTGGGCCTATGTGTGTGTGTGTGCGCGCACGCGCGCGCGTGTGTGTGTGTGTGTGTGTTTCTCCCCTCCGAGCCCTCACCAGAAGCAACTTGAATGTCCATAATTCTGCCAACAGTCTAATTAAGACAAGGCATGTTTTCTTTCTCTCCCGTGCCTCAAAATTCTTCCAGCTTTTACCCATTATTCAATTCTAAAGCTGCTTCCACATTCTGAGGTCTTTGTTAGAGGAGGACTCCATTTCCTCGTGGCCAGTTAAAAATCTCTTCGGTTAATCAAGGTGTTTGTAGCACAATCTGGCCAGCTCAGAAGCATGTCGTGATAGAACATTCTAGAGGACCTGTGATGTATTCCTTTAGCACCAATTTCCTTTTTATAGTAACCATTTTGTTTGGGAATACATCTGCAATGTATTATGTTGTTTGGTATTTTCCAAAACAAATAATACTATTATTTTATCTTTTTTTAAAAGAGTTTATTTATTTATGTCAGAGAGAGAGAGAGAGCCCAAGCAGGGGCGGCAGGCAGAGGGAAAGGGAGAAGCAGGCTCTCCACTGAGCAGGGAGCCCGATGCGGAGCTCGATCCCAGGACCCTGGGATCATGACCTGAGCCGAAGGCAGACGCTTAACCAACTGAGCCACCCAGGCGCCCCAAAACTCACTATTATTTTATCTTTACTGATGATGGCCCAGAGTCATTAGGATGAACTCCTGTTGAGACAGGACAGCAAATCTCTACTCTAAAGGCTATGAAGTATGCCCCTGGGGACCCCCACACTAAATGTTCCCAATCTGCTAAATTTTGTGCCTGAAAGTCGAGGTCTCACAAAATTGCTTAGATAATTGATTCTTTTTCCCCTGGGTTTTCTCCTAGGCTCCATGCACCCAGGGTCTTACTCCCATGACCTCCATCCCTGGTGGACATACCCAGCCCTTGCTAGAGGTTCTGCCATGAAGAGATGACTTGGGGCCACTGTGATTTTTGCCAAACACAAATGGGTATGTCACTGCCCTATTTCCACATTCGCCCTCCCCCTCCACCCCTGTCTGCGTGCTTAAAATCATTTGATATTTTCTCACTGCCTTTATGATGACCAGCCATTTCCATTGCCTTCACGTGGCCATAGGCCCAGGCCAGTGTGGCCCTGGTGACTTCTCCAGTTCTCCAAACCCCCTCCCTTACTCTGTCCTCTGGACATCCCAGCCTCTGCAGTCCCTTATATCTGCCACACTACCACCTGCCACTGGGCCTTTGAACCTCCAGTTCCCTCTTCCAGAAGGGTTCTCTTTCCCCATCTCTCCCTTGTCTGCTGAGCTCTTCTCATGCTGCACGTCTCGGTCCCATTGTCTGTTTCCTCTGGAATCTTCTCCTGACTATGCTGACCAGATCGTTTATCCCTACAGGCTCCCAAAGCCCTGGGTGGCTTCCCTCTGTTGCTCTCATCACAGATGACCAAATCTGCATTTATTTATGTGATAACACAACCCTCTGTCTCCCCCTGGCCGACATCATTCGCTCCCGAGGGACTCTATTTGTTCTCATCACCGCTGTGTCCCCCATATATCACACAGTGGCTGCTGCATACTTGGTGAATGAGTGAATGAGTGAATAAATGAATGACCCGCTAAAGTCCTAGATCACCAACAGCAAATGATGACCACCAAGAGCACTGCCTTCATCTACTTTAAGAGAAGATAAATCACCTTTCTTTTCAACAGTCTGTATGTTTCCAGGCATAATCAGGCCCCGCCTCCACTCGCGATCAGCCTTCTACAACCCATACCCATCTTTGCTGGCCTGGGCAGGCCCATGTCTGTCATTCTGCAATAAAATGATCTGCTCTTGCCCCCTGAGATGAGCAGGGCACCAGCTCCCAATCCATGGGAGTCCCCAGTCCCAGGGGAAAGCAAAACTCTGGGCACCCGCTGACCAGCTTCCTTGTTCCCCAGAAGGGCTTCTAGCTCTCCACGCTGTCTGACAGGGTCTGCCCCTCCAGCCATGCTCCAAAGGCGACACGAGTCAAAGAGGAACCACAGACACTGTCCCTGCTCACCCAGAAGTGGAAAAGCATGCTCGGTGTGGCCACTGGAACTCTGGGAGCAGGTTCCTCCAGCAGCCAAGGAGGATGAGTCGCCTTCCCGGAGTGCTGGGCACAGCCTGATCACACCATCTCCTAACAGCGAAAAGAGCAGGGCTTGACCGCATGCACAGGACAGTCCGGCTTTGGGGGACCCGGGACGTCCAGGGCTTTGCCCACATCAGCAGGTGTCGGGATGTGAACTCCAGACCTTGGGTGTGTTGGTCCCAACACAACGGTGCAAACTTTCTCATTGATTTAACCTCTAGTGCCTTAGTTTCCTTCTCCAGGAAGATGGGCTTTTAAATTTAAAAGCACCAATCTTCTAGGGGTGATGGGGAAGGTAAGTGAGTTGATCTAGGCAAAGTACTTAAAACAGGGCCAGCCACACCAGTGCGGGTGCTATAGGAGCTATAAATTAGCTCTGACTGTTGTTATTGGCTATTACAGACATTGGTGAGTTGGCATGTTGAAATATCATCTCCCCTTAAGCATCAGAATGGTCATGGCATAAGATGGATTGATTCATCCAGTTCTAGGCTGGGGGACAATCCCGGTACATATCAATTTTCAAACAATGCACTATTTTAAAAAAGATTTTATTTATTTATTTGAGAGAGAGAGAGAGAACACAAGCAGGGGAGGAGCAGAGGGAGAGGGAGAAGCAGACTCCCTGCTGAGCAGTGAGCCCGATGCGGGGCTCGATCCCAAAACCCCTGGATCATGACCTGAGCTGAAGGCAGACGCTTAACCGACTGAGCCACCCAGGTGCCCCTGCACTATTTTTTAAATATTTTATGGAAATTGGATGGAAAGGAATGTCAACCTCTCTGGTGTGTCAAAAGGAAGTTTCAGGGGCGCCTGGGTGGCTCTGTCAGTTGAGCATCAGACTCTTGGTTTCAGCTCAGGTCATGATCTCAGGATCGTGGGATCGAGCCCGGTGTCTGGCTCTGCGCTCAACATGGAGTCTGTTTAAGACTCTCTCTCCCTCTGCCCCTCACCCCTGCTCACTTACTCGCTCTCTCTCTCTAAAATAAATATATACATCTTACAAAAAAAAAAAAAAAAAAGGCTGTTTCAGACCCTACAGGGCCCAGGGATCCCTTTGAAGAGCCTGGGGGTCCCTGCAGCCCAAAGGCAGGCAGCGGGGAGGGCAATGAACACTGCAGGCTCTGGGACCAACCTCACCCGGGTTCAAGTCCCGATGCTGCCATTTACCATAGCTTCCCTGCACTCTCCCATGGACCTTTGCTCTGTGCACATTTGGAAAATGGGAATAATACTAGCATGTTTGTCAGCGGGCCGTTGTGATCATTGACTAAAGCATGGAGCCTATGTCCCAACACAGAGTAAGTCCCTGATAAATGTTCGTTTCTGTGTGTTGGGATCGGACACAGTTCAGCGCTGCGAGGCATCCACCTGTGGTGGCTAAAAGCATAGAAGATGTACGCTGATCTACAGGGTTTTTCAACCCACCCAAACCCCATGCCCTCTTGCTTTTGTGCCAGTCGTCTTGCTCATAAAAACCAAGCACCCGGAGAACACTGGGTGATGGGAGTCAGCTCGCTGTCTGGGTTCCGGGTCAACGGGAGTGGCCAGTGCTAGAGCAAGTCAACACTGCTAGAAGCTTTGGACAAAGCAGCGGCCCTGCTTGGCCCCTGTAGACGGGATGTGTCATTTTGTTTCCAGTGGGGGGATGGTGTCCTCTCTCCTTCTGTACTCACAACGAATTCTAGCCAGAGCGTATACCAGCTGCCTGCCCCGGACTGGTCCAGCGGCCATCTATCTTGATGAGAAGCAATTTCATAAATTCAAACAGGGCACGTTTCCTATGCAATTTATTTAGCTTAACAAGTTAATCAGAGTGCACGAGCCCAATTTGTCACTGTGCTGTTTTCTTTCGCTTGCCGCCCTAATTGTATAAATATGCCCAGAGGTTTGATGAAACTTCTAACACATCAAACCACACATGGCCCACATACAGGGTGCACCGTGGCTATTTCGAAGCAGGGCGTCCCCCTCCTGAAGCTGGCAGTTCCTGCCCATCCGACAGCCTGGCACCATTAGGTGGCTACTCCTTTGGATTCAGCCTGGGATCCTGGAGCCTGGGGCACGGCAGGCAGGTGGCGGGTAAGGCGTGAGGATGCTGCAGAAGGCAGTGGTCCTGTCCCCTCTCCTATCCTCTCTCTCTTTGGGATTATGCAGAAGGGCCAATGGCCAGCCTCAGGGGCTCGAGAGCTCCATCCCTCCGGGGTCCAGGCGTCTTCCGTCAGCGTGTCGTCTGAACCACTTCCAGTGCCTGATTTATTAAGAGGCGGGTGGTGAGGCTGTCCTCCCAGTCCCTGGAAACTGATAATAAATCTGAGACGGGTACCACAAGCGGCGCAGCTCTTGGGGCTGGATGGCCAAGGAAAGGCGGAGGCGGGTAAAGCCAAACGAATGTGTCCGCATTTAGTTCTGGAAGTGTGACTTTGTAAGATTTCCTCTTTATTTGTTTTGAATTCCCGCCTTTTGGATTTCAGCCTTCTGTCTCCTCTGTGTTCCCATTCGCATTTTGACCTATAAATTTAAGTTTAATAAAGGAGGTGTCTAGCGAGGAGATAAAACGTTCCGCAAGACAGAACACTCCTCTCCCCACCCCGCCCCCCATCTTTCACACATTTTGTCTAAAGCCACAGATGTTTCCTCTGCTTTATCGGTGTGCTGAAAAGAAATCCAATATGCTGGGTTTTCAAATTTTCCGCCACAGAAACAAAGACAACAGGAGGGGGAGAGAGGGCGTGCTTCGCCCGGAGCCCCGGCTAGGCTAGGAGGGAAATGAGAAGGGTGGGTGCCTGGGAGAGTGAAGGCAGTGGACCGCTGCTACTCCAGCTCACCCCCTGGCCCAGCTGAACCACATTCAAGTAAGACGTGCTCCGCCCACCTGTCGGGCACGGCTGCCCAGGCTACCCTGATGTCACGTTCCTAATGATCTTCCAGGGCTCCAGTTACGGGCCAGGCTGGGACTGTGCACATGGCCCCGTGGAGAGCTGCCCAGACCCTCTGCCCCGCTGCCTCACTCCCTGGGGATTCCTATCTCCCTGTGAGGTTAACTGCTCACACCCTTATCCAGGGCCCTCCCGTGCCATGGCCCTTCCCACCACCTCCAGGAAGTCCCCTGGTGACCGAGTCCTCCGCCCACCCCATCCCACCGTCTCAGATGTCACCTAGCCACCAAAACTACTCTAGTAAGGGTTTTAACCTTAACACCCATCGTAGCATCTACTGGAATGCTCACATCCCCAGGAGTCTGAAGCGTGTCCCTAGCCACCCGGACCTAAAGTGTGGCCAAGGAGGCTCCCACCCCATTCCAGCCATTCATTACATCATCCTGTTGCCAGACTTGTGTCCCCCGTGCACCCCTCCCTCTCTGGCTACTGCCCCTGCCTGAGTTCATACACACCTCCCTCAAGACCCTGGCATGGGGGGCACCTGGGTGGCTCAGTCAGTTGGAAAAAGAGAAAAAGAAAAAAAAAAAAGATCCTGGCATGGGCAAATTCTTGCTTTTTTTTTTTTTTTTTTTTTTTTTGTCAGAGAGAGAGAGAGCACACAAGCAGGGGGAACGGCAGGCAGAGGGAGAAGCAGGACCCCGAGATCACAACCTGAGCCAAAGGCAGGCGCTTAACTGACTGAGCCACCCAGGTGTCCCAAATGGTTGATTTTAATAGATACTTATTTTAATGTGGAATAGAAAATAAATGGCTTTTTTTTTTCCCACTTTAGTAGTGATAGAAAGCTCTCTTTTGGAGCAAATGGATCTAACTATAGAAGTAAGTCCATTTACAGTTTGAAAAGGTAGAGAAGGGAGCCGGGCTACCTGGCGTGCCAATGGGGCAGACTGGCTGAGAGCAAGCACACCCCCGAGTCTGAAACCCAGCTCTGCGGTTTCCTTGCTGTATGACCTTGACCAAGGTCCTTAACCTCTCTGTCCCTCCCAGGGTTGCAGTGAGGATTAAGCGAGTTACTGCTTCTTCTACACAGCGTGAGGTCCGTACGGCGTTGCTGCATCACCATCGGGGAACTCGGAACCATCAAGGCTGCTCCCTGTGCTTCTGGAATAATGTTTCTAAAAGCTGAACCTGATCATATCACATCGCGACTGAGAACTCTTTCCACTGCTGGGAGGATGGAGTCCGAACTTACCGCAGTGGCCCCCAAGGTCTTCCACGGTCTATCTCCAGCTGATTTCTACATCTTCCTCCCCGGCTCTTGGTCATCTGTTCTCTCTGCTGCTGCCACGCGAAACCCCTTACTGCGCCCCAAACGCACCTCATCCTCTCATCATGCCTCCGTGCATCCGTCGTGCCGTGCCTTGGCCAGACCTGCCTTTCCCTCATCTTGTCCATGGAGGGCAAACTCCTCCTCCTGTTTCAAGACTCGTTTCAAATATCAGTTCATGCAGGGATCTTCCTTGTACCTGCTCCCCAGACAGGGTTAGGCTCTCTGAAACAGCAAAAATAAATGAATGAACAAATAAATAAATATAGATTGCCCAAAGTGACTCCATTTAAAATCACAAAGCTAAACTTATTCGAAGTTAAAACATCTATTCTTTTAAAATTATACATGGAATCCCATGTTCATCGTCAAAAGGGTTTGGTTTCGAGTTTATGTTGAACAATGAAAGGGAAATTATTTCAGATACATTTATCTGATTTTTTTTTAAGATTTTAATTTATTTATTTGTCAGAGAGAGAGAAAGCGAGAGACAGAGCACGAGCTGGGCGGGGAGGGGGCGGGTTCAATCCCAGGACCCTGAGATCCTAACCCGAGCCCTAGACAGACGCCTAACCGGCTGAGCCACCCAGGCTCCCTACATTTATTTGATGTTTAACAACTTTTAGGCCACAGTGACAACCGAGTTCATTTTGAGAACTCACCAAGAACAACTTATGTTCTTAGCTATCATTTCCCTATGCTAAGAACCACTGCGTGGTGTGTTGATCCAAGTTTTCTCCCCACGTTTGACTTACAAAGCAAGCTTATTGCCCATTTTGTGAACACACCAGAGGACTTGATTCATTTTCTCAAGATTCTCTCAGGACCTTGACCCCGAACTCATCCTTTGGCGAAGCACTGAGTGGGTCATCATCCCCGTTGCTCTTCCTTTATTCACTGGCCCACTGCCTTAGCTCCACCAGGTTCTCTTCGAGCAGAGGCTTTGAGAACAGCCCTGAGGACTTGCCCAGCATCACCTGAATCAGCTTCGTGAAACCCTGCGTCTTTACAAGACTGGCGATTTCAGATTGCAGTTACTTTGAGCTGTGTTAGCCGTGTGTTTTACGATGCGGACAACACAGGATCATGGAGAAGAGACCGAAGACAGATTTATGCAGGGCATTTGCTTCTCTCCACAGCCCGAGCTTTCGGAGACTTCAAAAATTAATACTCAGTTGGCAAGGACCTTGGTCTCTCTTCTATGTCCTACCATCTCCGGGTTATAACTGGATGTTTGTCTTTGGGGGCGCACACAAGATGTGCATTCAGTCCCCATGTCCCCCTTTCTGCATCTGTTCCCCTCACTCCTCTCTTCTTTTCCAAGCTCCCCGCCAGCCTCCCAACACCCCCAGGCAACGATACACACAGCCTTTTCTTCTTGCTCTCATTTTCAAATACTTGAGGTTGAGAAAGGCAGTTCTCATAGATAACATCAGGCAGGAATCGCACATATATTTTAATTATTATGCTAAGCCTTATCAATTAATGTGGCTGCTCCCGAGGTCAAGGGTCTGAGACCAAGTACTGCCTCTGTGCGAAAGACCTCCATTGTAGACGACCTATGTCTGCCCTGAGCTCAACCCGAGAGTGGTAGGAATGTGTAATGGGATTCTAAACCTGGTCCAACGTGGGTTTTAGACCCATGGCTCCTCCCCAGGAGTTCCGCATAGCAAGTCCCCTCTCTCGTCCTGTTCAACAGTCTAGAAACCATCCACAGAACCTCTTCTATATGCCAGAGCTTAGCCCAGAGCCCCGAGGAAGGAGCAGCTTAGGCCCCTATAAAGGAGTCTCTCATTGCTGACCAGGGTGGGGATGGGGTAAGGAAGCTTTTTTTCCTCCTTTAGAAATACCCCCAACCCCAAGATACTCACCTCTCCAGTCCTAAGGAAGAGTGTGAGCCACATTTCCCACATTCATCAGCATAGGTCACAGAGCCGCTAGAACCAGAAACACCAGAAACGGGTCATCAAAAACAAGTCTCCATTTTGGTAGATCCTACTGCCTTTCAATTAAACAATCCATTCGTTCATTCATTCATTCATTCATTCATTCATTCATTCAGTGAGTCAGACCATCAGTCAACAGTCCTATGACACAGAGGGGCCAAAGTCGGCCAGGTCCACCCTGGGAGCAGGGCAGGCATGTCAAATCTTTTAGAAGGAGCAATAGTTTTGTGAGGTCATCATTTTTATAATGCCAAATTTATTGTTTAATTCTTAAATTTTTATTCTGGAGAATTTGAACAAATACAAAGGGTGACAGAATATAATAAACCTCTACATATCCTTCACCCAATCCCATCAATATATTTACTGTTAATTACATAAAGAGCACATGAATACATTCAATTTGTAAAAATTGTTTTCAAAGAGTTGATATAAAGCTTGAGATCTCCTCCCCCAATCCCATGTCCCTTGTCAGAGGTGACTACTATCATTAGTTTGATGGGTCCTCCTCCTGACCTCTTTCTATAGATACCTCTAGAAATATGTGGTCCTGCTTTGGCTTTGTTCTGTAAGTCTGTTTGTTTGTTTTTTAAGTGTTGCATTTATATGATTCATTTTGCAACTGTTTGGATCTTTCTGCACTCTGTTTTTTTTTTTCACCAACAGCAAGTCTTAGAGAGTTTTCCAAGTCTGTATATAGAGTTCTACCCTTTGGTCATCACTGAGAGTTCATGCTAACCAGAGGGGACAGGGACAGGAAGTAAACCCCGGGGAGGTGATAGCAGCCCCAGTACATTATTTGACCATTGCACTGGGATCGACATTTAGGTTGTTTCCAGCTGCCTACTAAACAATGCTGCAATAAACATCTTTGTGCAAAGTATCCTGAGTTCGTGTGTAATCACCTTCCTAGGTGGTGGATATTTACAGGTGGAATTGCTGGGTCAAGGGGCATGCTAGAACTAAAAAGTATTCTTTTCCCCACATTACACAATACTGAAATTGTTACACTTGAAAATTTTTTGCAGTCTGATAGGTGAACGGATGTATATGATTTAAATTTTAATTTGCACTTCACCGATAACTGGTAGATCTGAGTTATCTGTTCTTTCTTTGGGCTGCTTTTATCTTCTTATATTATTTATATATATATATATATATATTATTTAATAAAGATGAGGGTATTTGAGGCGAAGACACATGGCCTGTGGTGGCCACCACCAGGGTTTATTTCATGTCTCCTGTCCCCTCTGGTTACTAGAAATCCTCAGTGAGGCTGAGTGGTCCCACTGGTTGAACACTGTGAGCTCTGTGGTTGGAGGTTATAATAGAAACACTGGACATGGGCGCTGACATCCAGGATTGGAGGAGATTCCAGAAAAAATGAGAGACTTCTCTGACATCTTTAACCAGGGAAGGCATCTTGGAGGAGAAGCTAGACAGGCTGTGTTAAGGGTCCGAGACGGTCGAGGGAAGAGCAAGCCGAGAGGCCTTGGCTCCAAAGTGTGGGTTCCCAGTCCTGGCACCTCTCCACCGCTTCGAGGCCCCATGCTGAACAATCAAAGCGACGGACAGCCTACCCCATTAGGACCCGGCCCGTGGGACCCAGTCATCCCTGGAGAACTGGCATCAGCCCCAGGAGAGGGCACAGCTGCAGAAGAAGCTAATGTTACAGGTAATTTTGGCAATTAAGACTCATGTTCAGTTAAATGGATTTATATCATGTTACTTGGGAGGCCCAGCAATCTGGGGTAGGTCCCAAGTGGAATTAAGCACGGAGAACTCCAAGTTCCAAGCCCAACCCCTCCCCAGGCTTCCTGTCCAAGAGTACCTTTCCTGCTCCCCGTCCAAGAGCTTACAGCAAGAGAAGCCCCTGAGGGGCTCCCTGTCCCACTTCCCTGAATTTCTACACAGAACCTGGCAACACATCTACTATGTGGCATCCCCTTTGCATCTTTAAAACAACCTTGTGAGGACCCTCCCATTTTTCAGATGGGAAAATTGAGTCTGGGAAAGCTGAAGGCTCTTCTTTAAGGACACTCCTAAGACGACTCAAACTCAGAGATTATGACTGAAGATCTAGAGGTCTCTTCCTCATACCAGTATTTAAAGTTTTTTGTCTTGTTTTATTTTGGTTTTGCTTTATCTGTAGGTCAGCTGTACCACGATTTACTTAATATTTTTCTCTGAGTCAATTCCCTTGTGAAAACTTATATACCTTCCTCTAGCAGGAATACCAAGGAAAGCATAGTTTTGATGGATAAACTACATATGTTTACTTATATGCCCATGTAACTATGGAATAAACAGAAAAACCTCATTTTGTATATTACCCAAAAGTCTCCTATGGATGGCCAGGACTTCGCATTCATGCCTCACCTTGGAAACACTGCCTGAGAGCACACTGCTTCTTTGGGGGACTGTACCCCTCCACCTGGAGGCCAGCCCTCTGGCTGGGGGCAGGGGTACGAGGGTGAATAAACTCTGGTGTCAGGCAGACCAAATCCTATCCTCGCTACTTACTATCTTTCTGAACTTGATCAAGCCTCTTAGTCTCTCTGAGTCTCAGTGTCTGTGTCTATAAAATGGGGCTAATGCCCTCCTTTTGGGCTGCTGAGATAATTAAATAATGCAGGAGATGAGTGTGACACTTGGCAGCTTCTCATTATGTTCTGTGGTCTCTGGGAAGGAAAGGAAGCAGGGCATGGCCCGGTTCCTGCCTGCAAGAGACCAGGGTAGAGTTCAAGTGCCTGATGATCTGCAAGGCCCAGTGTTCATACCTCTGGGCAGAATGCAGAGTCTTCAAAGCTTCTGCTTGGAGCTCAGGCCTCCATTTGGCTACACTGTGAGCTCAATCCAGACAGGAAAAGTAAGGACCTCAGAGCAGCTGGCTGGTCCCCTCCCCCCCCCCCCCCCCCCCCCCCCCCCGCAATCTGGACAGGGCAGGCAAGGCTGGGACATGGGAGTTGGAGGAAAAATTGCTTGGGTTCGCTGCCCTCTCCACTGATCTCACTAAACAATTCAGGGCACATCTATCTGCTTTGAGGGTGGGCTCCACTTGGGGTTCCCAGGAAGCTGGAACCCCCGCCTGTGCGTAGGAGTGGGGGTGGGACAAAGCCACAGGATGACGTTGTTTGTGGGCCTTGGGCACTTTTACTCTTGCAGGCCCCTTCCTTCGTAAAAAAAAAAAAATGTTAGAACTTATATTTTACAACCGTGTTGGTATAAAAACAAATCGAATCCTGGCTGGATTCGTTATTTATTTATTACTATCACATTCATCTTCTTCTTCTGATTTTAAAAGAAATTTACATGAAGACCTTCTCATGAACCCCTAGAAGAACTGTGGGCTTAGCCATTGTGCCTACCATACCTGGAGGACAGGCTGTCTCGGGTGTAGGGGTCTCAGGGTAGAGAGGTGTTCCCTAGCGCAGAGCCCAAAAGGTAAATGCCCATGGAGGAGTTGCTCCCAAATTGACCCTCAGGTACTCCAGGGTAAGCCTGAGTTTTCCAGTCTGCAAGGGGCTGTCCTCACTTAGACAGTGGAACCAGACCAGAGGCAAGAGCAGACAACCCAGGCTGGATCCTAGGGTTCAGATACCAGATTCTAGCTCTTCTCCAAATGTCAAAGGTGGAAAGAGAAACCCAACCAAGGAGAGGAGCTTGATCGGTGCTCTGGCCCTAGGAACCAATGTCTCCCACCCAAGGTCAGTGTGACCCTCAACAGACTCCCACCCGACATGTTCCCATTCCCCACCCACGAAATACAAGTTCATAGTAGCAGGACAAGCCCTCAGCCTGGCCAGCTCTGTGTAGAATACTTCCCTGATTGTTGGAAGCAAAGCCCTTGGTTGAGAATGGCAAACCAACCCAAGTTGCTTCTGCAAAAGGGGGGATTTGTCACAAGGCTTTAGGATATTTCAGGGAAGCTAAGGGCAGGAAAACACTGCTTCTTCGGGGGAGACTGGAACCCGGAGCTAGAGAACCATCTGGGGGAGGGCTCTCTCTCTTTCCTCTCTGTGTCTGTACACTTCATTCTTCTTCCTCGGCAACCTGGTCCGGTGGCAAAATATGGCAGCCCCATGCCTCCCGAGACTTCGAGTTCCCATTCGGGACGCCCTCAGACACCGCAGGGCTGTCTCTTTGCCTTGAATTCCTGATCCCCAGGAAAGAGGAGCTGATGGCTCAGCTTGGGTCAGGGGTCCTTCCAGAAAAGGACTCCTGGGTGCCTGTGTCCTGAGGATTAAAAAGCAATTCTAGGTTCCAAGGAGCTGGGAGGCCAGCTGGGAAGCTCCCTTAGCTTGGGCCCCCAGTTTAATCACATAGTTCATCAGAAGCAGAAGGAATGGAAGTCGAGTTGGATAGCCAAAATGCACCCAGTCTGCTGGATGAGGCGACCACGGGGCGGGTGGCAGGCGAGCCATCATCCTGACCCAGCTGTCCTCATTGACGTTGCTTACAATCCTTCAACCAGAGTGTGATATTTACCCAACAGCCACCCCTGGGGCCTTGGTCACAAACACACCACCCGCACCGGGCCACAAAGAGCACTAGGGCCGCAGGACTCCCTTTTGTGCCAGGACGCAACCCTCTTTCCAAACTGAGGATGGTTCCCTGACACACGCCCCTTCTCCACGGGCCCCGAGGTGAGACTCAGCAAGAGAAAAGCAGATCCGGGCCGGGCGCGCCTCGGAGACCGGCGGGAGATGGCAGTCCCCATCCAATAGCTCAGCTCTGGGCAGCGGCTGAGCCTCCAAGCCAAGAAAGCCATGGCCAACATACCAGCATCCCAGACGCTGAGCAGATGAGATTGATCTTCTGCTGTCTCTGCCAGGGAGCGTGCCAAGTTCCCCGGACCCAGCCAGTGCTGACATTTAAAGCAAAGTGTGTCAACCATATTCAACAATATCCCAGGCTGTGGGTTATTAAGTGCAGGGTGAATTGACCACAGCAATTAAACTGAGATTAGGGAGTGATAAAGCCAGGGTCCCGGGCCGCAAGCCCCGTAACATACGGGGGCCCATTACGAAGTGTGAAAGCCGTATTGGAAACTCGGCGGCGGGGCCTTCAAAGAAAACTCGCCCAGTCCCCCCATTCCCCCAGCTCCTCACCTTTACTTGACTTTTCTACCTCCGGCCATCTGATGTTCTCCAGAAGACACTGCTCACGCCCGGCATCCGGGAGTGATTGGAGACTGCCAGGTAGGGCCCGGGGAACCGGTCCTCAAAGCAGTGTCAGACGCGTCGTGTCTGGAGGGGCTCAGCCTCCTCCTAGCGCCTTCTCGGTTTGAATGATGCACGACGTGAGGTCCACCTGGAACTCCAGGCACAGGGAGAAGGGTCGTTCTCAGGCCCCCTGGAGGCACCAGGCAGCCTCAGAGCAGCAACTGAGGCTTGCACAGGTAGGGACAGGCCAGGAAAGGCCCAGGGAAGGCCAACCCTCTCTGCCATCGACTGGCCAGAACGTAAAGGCGAGGGGAGGCCATCCTGGCGCTGGACACGCACCACACGCCTTGACATGAGCTGCCCTTTGAGTCACCGGCTTCAGCCCTCTGGGCAACAGGGCCGTGGTCTTGCCAACAGCCCGTTGGCCTGTTCTCCAGGTCCCTGGCTGGCCCCGGACATTTAGATGTTACCTGGTGTGTGGGTGGGGGAAGGGGTGTCCAGAGGAGCTTCTTCTTCTAGGTCTGGGTCTGAGCCCTGAGCCCTCAGAGAGCCGCCTTTTCCTCTCGACGATTCCCCGTGGCCAGACAGAGACAGGTGTGGCTCCAGAGCCTCTTGTCCCAGGAGCCTCGGTGGTTCAAGGCTCCGTGGTTGAGGGCAAAGGATCTCGGAGGCAGACAGACTGCAGCTCGAGTTCTGCTGCTGCCTCTGGCTCACAATGTGACCTTGAGCAAGTGAGCTGCCTCCTGTTTTCTCATGTATAAAATGGCCCAATAACAGGATCTCTGGGTCAACGTGTAGATACATATACGTTTACGTATGTATAACTTACCTGTACATATTCTGGGTTGGGGAGGAATTTAACACATGGAAGGCCCTCTATCTACATTGCTGGTGGTCGTTTCTTATATTTTTCCAGGAGAAATCGCCATTGAATTCTGTCATTACCCCTGACGATCACAGTGAGTTTGTACTCTGGTCTGTCATATCAAATCTTGCCAAGAGGTTCCTTCCAAGGCCAGCGAAACACATCTACTGTTTGCCCTGCATCTACTCCCCAGTAGAGCTTGAGGGGACTGCTGAGTCTGCAGGGTGTCTGTGGATCTCAGACTCCTATAAGAACTGGCTTCTAAGGTGTTAGCTGGGAGGACGCCCTGGTGGCAGTGTCGAGGGTGGGGAGAGCGAAAAGCCAGAGGACTTCGCCCCATGCTGTGTCGTCTCTCTGCCCTCGGTGGTTCTCAGAAAGTGCATCTCCCTGTGGCACAGGCTCCTTGCAGATGGGAAGCGATAGGCCGTAGCCTCCACTGGGGGACCCTGGTCCCTGTGTTTGGGAAACCCAGCCTCTGCCCTTTATCGCTGCAGTGCAGAGAGACTGGGCTGGTAGCTGCTTCCAGTTGCTCCAAGTCTCCAGGTTAACCCACCGCACCCCCACCCCCGACCCCCTGCTCAGCGCCTCTACTCCTCCTCCAGCTGTAATCAAGTCCCTGCCCTCACTCTCCTCTGTTGAAAACACTTGAGTTTTAGGCGGAATTTAAGAAACAAAACAGAGGAGCCTAGGAGAACGGAGGGGAAAAATAAAATAAGATGAAATCAGAGCGCGAGACAAACCATAAGAGACTCTTAATCACAGGAAACAAACTGAGGGTTGCTGGAGGGGATAGTGGGGGGGGGGATGGGGGAACTGGGTGACGGGCATGAAGCAGGGCACGTGATGTGATGAGCACTGGGTGTTACATACAACCCACGAATCACTGACCTCTACCTCTGAAACTAATAATACGCTCTATGTTAATTAACTGAATTTAAATAATTAAAAAAAAGAGAGAGAGAGAGAAGAAAACACTTGAGTCTGGCTGGACCCTAACCCATCCAAACCCCTCTCCAACCTGTCTTTGTTGCATTCAGAGAGGGCAAGGTCCTGGAGAATTTCTCAGGATTTGACTTTTAATGGATAATGTGCCAAAACATACACTCCTGATGGTAAGCCCCGGGGTAGGGGGTCGGGGGCTGGGACTGTTAGGTTAACACTTGCATTCCCACAGCCCAGAAAAGGGCTGACCCGTAGCAGACATGCCCATAAATGGATAAACTAATGATATGAAGGAAGGGTCCACTGCCTTCCAGTGGACCCTTTTGGGGGAGGGGGGTCCATGATCATGGTTGGGTTCACTGAGGGAAGAGTTACACTTCTGTTTCAGCTGGTTGTTTATTACCAGAAATAACGATGATGGTGTTCAGAGGGTTAAAGAGATTCCATCCCAGCTACCAGAAAGGCCAAAATTGCCCCCTGGACCAAGTCAGATGTAGCCCGGTTATTAATGGAGAGCACTCTGTAACCTCAGTCCTAATTGAGCATTCTGCCCTACCCTCATTTTCTTCCTTGCTTTGCTCCTTAAGTGGGGGAGGCAGTCAGGGGGGCTGGAAACCATCTTGTTTTATTTAACATATCCTTATAAATTGCCCAAAGTCCTTTCCGGTTGGAGACAGATCTGAACAAATGAATGCAGTAATAATGTAACCCAGAAATAGTGTGGGTTGGGGAAACGGTTGAACCCAATGCACTGGGCCTAGTTGCAAATGGGTCCCTGAGGTTAAGATGCCACTGGCCAAGTGTTTTGAGCATTTTTGGGTTCTGAGTGGTCAGGAAGGATGAGGAATCTCTGCCCAAAACTGAGTAGGTTCCAAACTATAAAAGCTTTGGGTCAACCATAAAGACATATATATTTGGTGTTCCTGGGAAGCGGGGAGAGGGGGTCTTCAGACTGCCATCTGGCTTCTCAGCAGCCCCCCACCTCCCACCCCCGACCACACTGAAGCTGACTTAGAAGGACTCCAGGCTTTACCTCTACCCTGGATCACAATTCATCTGCCCCTGGAACTAGCCAGCAAGACCTTGCTCTCACATTGGAAATCTAGCACCCAGGAAATCTTCTGATCAACTAACTCTGACTATAGTGTGAATAGTCTTATATGGGCTCTATATGTTCACATGTGAATACGAAGGGTGCCTTAAAATCCAAGTCCTTTGGGAAGGATGCTAGACACCATCAATGGAACTGTAATCTGGGAGATTTCTAGAAGGGGGTGTCTTCCCACTGATAGTCTATTGACTTACCCTCCAAATTGCCCTTCCTGGTTACAGTTCAGCCCCAGCAGGACCTTTTGAACAAGCTATATCCTCTTCCTGAGCCCTGGTTTTCCATCTGTTACTTAAGTGGATTGAATAAAGTGGCCTCTTAGATCCCTTTAATTCAAAAGTTGATTCTTTGAATCCAAATTTCTTAGCTAAACATTTAAATCTTCCCATGATGTGACTCTAAACTCAACTTTATTATCCATGACTTCCCCTACAGAAACCAGACAGACCATATTAACCATGCTATTAATAATCATATAAAATCACTGGTGTTTTGGTGTTTCTTGAGTACTTACCGTGGGCCAGGCATTACTTCAAGTACTTTCTCCATTTGATCCTCAGACAGCCCTAAGATATCATTCCCATTTCACAGATGAGGAAACAAGGGCTTAGGTCATGTGTCTGCCCAGCAAGTAAAGGCTGGGGCCAGGGATCAAAGCCAGGCAGGCTGTACCCTAAGACATGACATCATGCTGGGTAGACTTCTCCCCTGGACAAAAGAGATGCAGGCACCTGTCTCCCTGCACAGATGCGAAAATTAGGCTCAGAGAGGTTAAGTCACTTGGTCAAGGTCATGCAAACAGTAAGCGGCCTCTGAAGCACTTCCCTTGGGCTCCACCCTGTTCCCACTGGATCCCAAGACCTTCAGGCTGCCCTCTGGCTTCTCAGCAGCCCCTCCCCCATCACCCTGGAGCTGCCTTACTGAGTACCTCCCTCCCTCTGTCTCTCCCTCTTTCTCTCTCTCTCTCTCCACCTCCACCCTCCCCCCCCCACACACACACAACCCCCCGCCCCCACTTCTAACTACCTGAACAGCCTCCCCATCACTTGGCTGGAAAAGCAGCAGAAAACCTGGATCAGAGCGGGACAGAGGGTCTGGGAGACTCAGCAAAGGCAGCTCTTTTCCATGAAAATAAAAATCAAGAAAGCCAAAGTCTTTTAATCTGACCCAGAAAATAAACTTCCTTTCTTCTGGGCTGGGGTAATAGATGCCAAGATCCACCTCAGGCCTTTAAAAAACAAAACCAAAGCAAACACTACTAAGCCTTAAACCCCTCTATGATTCCGTTTATAATAAAAACATTGACTTCCCCTCTCCCCTGGTGGGGCGAATTACTGCGGTTGAAGAATCTGTTTTCGTAGTCAGCTAATTACCCCCTTAAAGGATGGCTGATGATCTAACTTCCCGCCCTCAGCTTGGCCTCAGAGCTCCCCAACTTGGCTCCAGAGGGCTCCATGGATGAGAACCAGGCCTGAGCGGAGTGGGAAAGGACAGGGCAGAAGCCCTCAGGACCCCCACCCCCCAGAGCATGGAAGGAGCGCCCTGGAGGCAGAAAATCTGGCTTCCCAGCCCCTCTGCCACCTCCCGTCTGCCCAAGTGACGCTACTGCCTTCCTGAGGCTCAGTCTTCTCATCTGTAAAATGGGGACACCAATGGTGCCGGGAGGAGTTGAAAGGCCGCGGTCCGGCACCGAGCGAGTGCTCAGTAAACACTAGAGTCTTCCCTTTTTCTAGTCCTAGAAAAAGGACTTTTCCTTTCCTTTCCTTCCCGGGCTACCCAACACTGAAGAGCCTGGAGAAGCAGTTGCCTTCTCAGCTTGTTCTTGCTCAACCATAATAGCCATAATAACTATAATGAACATTTAATGAGCACCACCAGCCAGAATGTGTATTGAGGGGTTTAGAGCTGTTACCTTATTTAATTCTAGGAATGATCTCATGAGAAACATCCTACTATTAGGCCCATTTTACAGAAGAAGCAATTGAGGCTCAGAAAGGCTAACTTACCCACCTAGGAAGTGCTGCTGTAAATTAAAAGTCAGCCCTTTGATTTGAATGCCCATCAGTCCCCCATACCAGGGGCCTCCACAGAAGTCAGAAGAATTGAAGTCTTCTCCTCTCCCTGGGAGATGGAAGAGAAAAGCCAAGGCCCTGGGCTGACTCCATGGATACCAGACCAGAGGCGGAGGCTCTGTTCTCTACCGAAGTGTGGGTTGGGGTGGAGAGAGGTGGCGCCGGGGCCCAGCTCAGGTATCATTTGATCCCACCATATAGGGGAGGTCCTCAGTTCTCCACGATGCCCATTTGGAAGAGGAAAGAGGGAACGGTGGTGAATACCCAACCATTATTCCTTAGGATGGGAGCTAGGAAGGAAACTTGGCAAGAGGCAATGCCACGGAAGAATATGGGGGTCAGGAAGCCTCCCTCAGGGAAGGTCTCTCTGAGGAGGTAACATTGTAGGTGACTCCTAAAGGCAGAAGGAGAATTAGCTGGGGGAACAGAAGAGGGAACAGCACCGGCAAAGCCACCAGCTCACAAGGACTCCATGTTTGTGTCTCCACTGTGCTTCCCCACCCCCATCAGCCTCTCAGTACAGATTTCCCAGTCTCAAACCCATTCTTTTTTTTTTTTTTTTCCTTGACTCTCTCCCTCCTAGAGCCCTTTGGGTGTAAGCCAGGCTGGGCGCTCTCCAGACCTGTGCAATGCTCTGTTCTTGCGGCTTCTCGTTTGCCTCTCCCTCTGGTTTCCTGGATTCCTTATCTTCCTCTCTTGTGATTTACGCCCTTGTTATGGACTGAACTTTGTGTCCCCACCAAACTCATAACTGGAAGCCCTAAAACCCGATGTGACTAGACTGGGGATAGGGCCATCCAGTCCATGGTATTTTGTATGGCAACCCATATACCCTCATCTTGATTAAATAAATCTTTCAGTAGCAATCTGGGAGTTTCGAGGTGGGGGTGTTGTTTTGTTTTGTTTTGTTTTGTTTTTGCTTTTCATCTCTGAAAAACATTTTGGAGAAAGAATTTGCGGGGTGTAGAATTTTAGGATGAGAAGACTTTTTTTCGCAGGGTTTGAGGGTAATCTTGCATTGTCTTCTAACTTCCACTGCTGCTGTGGAGAAGTCTCAGGATCTTCCTACCCCCAGTTCATGAAGTGTGATATTTTTTTTTCTCCCTGAAACCTTTTAAGATCCTCTCTTTATCTTTGTTGTTCTGAACTGTCACCGTAACAGGACTTAGGGTCAATCGTTTCTCATTCATGGCCCTGGAAAGCCAATGGGTCACTGAACCTGAACCCTTCCAGGCAGTTTTCTCGCATTTGTTTTTCCTTTGAAAATTTCTTTGTCTCTACTTACTGTGTAAATTCTTCCTGGGCTTCCTGACCGTAGAACAAAGATACATGAATCTCGCCTTTTTTAAACAAATCTTTTCTCCTAATAGCTATCTTTTTGTTTGTTTTTTTTTCCTAATTTGATCTTCTGAAAGATTTTCTCAACATTATCTTCCATCTCTTCTATTACACGTTTGTACTTTTGCCATAATATTTTCAGTTTCCAAAAACTCCTTCTTGTTCTACATCAGATGATTTTCAAAGATATAATATATTCTCTTATCACTCTGGAGAAGTTATAGTTGTTTGTTTGTTTTTAAATATTCTTCTAGTTCCTGTATTGTCTTTTTTCTTTTTTTGAGAGGGGTCTGGGTTTTTTCACACTGAAGATTTTTCTCAAAGATCTAAAGATCTTTGGTTGTCTGTTTATATTTAATAGGGAGGCTCTAGAAAGCAAGTGGGGATCTCTGAGTGTTTTGATGACTGTCAAAGGCCATATTTTGCTTTTGCAAACCCCCAAATATCAATATTCATTGCTCTTTCCTTGGGGGCCATTCGTATTCTCCGGAGGAGGATCACTTATCTCCTGGGGGGTGGTGGTAGTGAGGAAAAAGGGAGAGAGAGTCAGAAGGCAAGAAGCTGGAATTCAAGGAGCAGAAGACGGGATAAACCATTCAACATTCCAAATGGGATGTGTTATTGGAATTCTCTGCAAAGGCACTGGGAACGAGAAGGGGAAAGTGGGTAGGTGAGGAGATGTATGTTATTGGTATCTTGGTTAAAATTCGGTCTTGTCTGAAAACTCCGACACTTTTACTTATGTATTCTGTGTGGTGATTTCTATCTCAGATGGCATCTACTAGGCTGTTCAATTTTGTTTTATTCTCCCCTTGAAACTTTTTTGAGAGGTAGAAATACTGGGAATAAATATAACTCAATGTTGAATGGTTTTTCCTTTATATGTGCATCTTTTAGAAGGGACAGGTTTGGTATTTAAACTTTATAGTTTATTGCTTTCTGTTTTAGTGTTAAGCCTTTCTATTACACAAGTAGGAGGTATTTGTTATAGATACTCTAGACCAGGAATCAGCAAACTTTTTCTGTAAAGAGCCAGCTAGCAAATATTCTAGGTTTTGTGGGCTAGGTTTTGTTGTTCCTACTCAAGCCTGCTGCTGTAGCACAAAAGTGGCCGCAGACAATACATAAATGACTAGACCTGGCTGTGTTCCCATAAAACTTCCTTATAAAAACAAACGGTGGTCCCGACTTGGCTTGCAAGCCATAGTTTGCTGACCCCCACACCTGTAGACTACAGACTAATAAAATGAAGAAAACAAAATTACCAGGGATCCTACCACTCAAAGATAACCGATGTTAGCATTTTGATGTGTATCTTTCCAATCTTTTCTCCACGTATATATATACTTCATTTTCAAAACAGGACCATTATCTACGTACAGTTCTAACCTGTTTTTCTCATATAATATTTCAAGAATATTTACGCCATGGAAGAGTCTTTAATAGCATTACTTTTAATAGCTCGGAAGTAGTCCATTACATAGACATATCACAATTTATGTAACTATTTCCCCAAATGCAAGATTTTGTTTTCCATTTTCATCTCTCCTACAAAGAATCGGGGCTACTATTTAGTTGCTGTGCATGAGCCCAGTAACACCAACGCTGTGTAGGAGTCATCTGTTCTGATGACTTGGTGCCCTTGCCGTGCCAGTCATTAAATATTTTTCTTTAATATCAAACCTATAAACAATATGGGAGTAAATAACGTCAGAACTAAGTCTTAATACAATTTAAAAAATTTTTTTAAGAATTTTTATTTATTTATTTGATAGAGCGAGAGAGAGAACAAGCAGGGAGAGGGAGAAGCAGACTCCCCGCAGAGCAGGGAGCCCGATGCGGGGCTCGATCCCAGGACCCTGGGAACATGACCTGAGCCGAAGGCAGACGCTTAACCAACTGAGCCACCCAGGCGCCCCTTAACACAATTTAATAATTATTTTTAGGATATATTCCTAGAGAAGGACTGGCTGCTTACTGAGTACTCACATTTTCTACATTTTTGACCAGCATTGTGAAATCAAACTCCATAAAGGCTATGCCAGTTTTTAATCCTACCAGCAGAATATGAGAGTATCTTTTTTTTCTACAAAGGATCTTTCTAATAAGTAAATTTCAAATTTTATCATAAATTCTTAAACTAGTACATAATGCCCAGGACTAAAGTAATCCATTCTCCCTCTCGAAAACATGTGCATAGAATAAACTCTTAACACACTCCAGGCACACAACTTTCAACTTAGTCTTTCCCCGACACATGCTCCCCGGACACCCATCGCAAGAGGTACACTTAGAAAAGAGGATCCTGTGGTTACAGAAATTCAGGAGATGCGAAGGACTGTCATCCTGTTCTTTGAGAGTCCCAGAGCTCCTTAGCCCGTTCAAAGCATCAAGAAGACCTGCATTCCATTTAGAACCATTTACCTCTTCAACCTAGAATTTCCTAAACAAAACCCTCTCTTCAAGTAACAGCAGTACGGACGGACTCAAATGACTAATTCTTCAGAACAAGTTTGGGGAATCTGGTCTCGTGCATGGGCAAAAAGCAGAATCTTATCATTGTACAATATTATGATGTCCCCACCCAGTAATCCTGCCACTAAAGAGGGTAGTCAACACCACACAACACAATAAGGAATTAAGATTATTGGCAAGTTCTAGAAAAATGTTTACGTGAGCACAAGCTAAAATAATAATAATAATAATAATAATAAAAGACTACTAATTTTGGAAAGAGGGATCATGAAAGGGACATAATGAGTGGAGAAGGTGCTTGCCACATCCTGAAATATGAAGTAGGCAGCCCATAGAACATGAGGGACATCGTTTTACCTTCACAGGGGATAACAAAGTTGAGGAACACTTTACCCCATCAAGTTCAAGGAACATTTAGGCAAATTAGTGGATGTCAGGTTCATAATGGATTATTTGAGGAAAGCTAAGAATTCAGGGAAAGACAGGATCTCTGACCTTTTGGAAGCTGACATCATAGAAGGAAATTAACTGTGTTCTTTCTTGGAGTCTGCCAGTCATCACTTAGTCCTTTTCTTAAAGGTCCCTAAAGGGAGAGTTCCTTGCATCCCTGAACACCCCATCAACGCTATTCTATCATTGATTGTTAGGAAAGATCATCCTCAGGTCCCATCAATATGCTTCATATCCTTTCAGGCCAGGAGCTGAAAAATAACAATTTGGAACTCTTTACTTCTTTTATTTATCAATATAAAGGGAGGAGAGAAGAGTTAAAGTGCAGGGAGGGCCCTGCAAACTCACTCTTTCTAGTGATTTTCAGTAATCTTTCCAGGGTGACTTTGAATTTGGGAATTTCTAGCAAAATGGGTTTAGCATCCACACATAAAAAAAGGAATAGCTCCCCCAGTCCCCCTGCTGCTCTCCATGATTCCTGAGTGATGTAAGTTCTATAAAGATATGTTCATTCAAGCTTATATGTCCTCTCTCCAGGGCCCTCTTTCATAACAGGGCACCTCTCAAGATCACCAGCACCCAAAGCCCGAAGTTTCTGGGCACGGAGGCACACAGTAGATAACTCAGGAGACTCCCCTGTAGGTCAGCATCTCAAGGTCGTCTAGTGAACTTAACTTTCTCAACTTTGGCAAAGAAGACAGAACATCTAGGAAGGACTGTCATTCTATCATGGAGAAGACATCATCTTACATCGTTTCCAATCCATTTCATTTTGCATATGCAATACATATGTGAAGGAACCACTGATAGGAAGAAATTTGCCCAAAGTTGAGAAGTATGGCTAGGGTTAGAACCCTGGGTTTCTCCTTCTTCTGCAGAGAGCTCTGTCCATTTCCTTCTGTTCCTCTCTACACTGAACACTTTTTGCCAACCCTGTAAGGGGCAGTTGATGGGTCAGAAGGGTCTAGGAAGATTCCTTTGTGAAGATAAAACTCCTGAATTTCTAGTCTCTAGAAACAGTAGAAATCCCATTTTGGGTTTTGAAACCTTCGTCTTGTGTATGTTAAGAGTTAAACCTTCGGCTGGGTGTGAAGCGTTCCAGAACTCACTCCCCAACTGCCTAGCCAGACCCTTCCAAATGCCCTCCCTAATTATGCAGAAAGCATCTTTCTTGCTAGGTTGCCAAATAATATTGCAGGAACTAGAGCAAAGCTGGGACTTGTTTTCCTCTCTTCTCTGGACTGTACATCCTTCGTTTGGTTTTAAATTTCTCCATTCTCCATGGCTATTGGTAACACTGGATTAGTAATGCTAAAAAATTTATCTTTACAACCTATTGTCTTAAGTAAGATTGTATCAACAGCTCCAGATGGACCAATCTCTAAGAATAATTTCACTTCCCCTTATCATTGACAGGAATCACATTTACATATTCTACCGGTGGGCGAGATAATGCAGAGATGATTAATGTCCCTCGATGTACAGATACCTGTAGACTGTTTGATCAATGTCTCCCCAAGAAAGTGTCTTTCATTCTGGATGCTCAAAGCCCAAAAACGTGCTGTGATTAATGTAACTAAATGTTTGGGGTCGGCAGAAGCTGCAGGCTCTGTTCCCTGCGTCCCCGTCACACTAAAGAGAGGTCACAGGAGACTGGATTAGTCATGTGGAGAAAAAGTCTGTGGGGCGCATGTGTGCGTGGGATTTCAAACGTCCCCTTCAAGAAAGCAGCAGAATCTTCCCTGGAATCGCTCCTCCAGAGACTCATAGGTCTGGTCCTGCGTGTTGTATTAAAGTTGGGGGATATATTCTGATTTATTTCACACATTTGTTAACCAGAAATATCTGGCTTCTCCAAGTTATCCCTTAGAGAGGCAGTGGAACCAGCTACAGTCATGGAACAAAAGGCATGGAGGGGAGTCAGATATTGTGCGTTGTTTTCTTAATCCTTCAGGTTTATTTAAACACTTCCTCGGAGATGCCTTTAAAGATTATTCAAAGTTCAGGTCCCGGTGCCTGGAGTCAGAGAGTTTAAGCAGGGAGTCTGGGGGCAGCCTGAGTTGCATTAGACACCAGCTCTTCCTCAAGGAGGGGGACTTTGGGGCATGCTCCAAAACGCTCTTGTGCCTCAGTTTACTCATCTGTAACCTGGGGGTAATAGCCATAAGTGCTCGTAAAGTCATTGGCAAGCTGCAATAAGAAAACGTCTTAAAAGTGCTTCGTTCAATGCTTAGCACTTAGCGAGAATTCAGTAACTTCTAGCAATTGTTGTTGTCATTATTAATTCTAAAAATAGCTGCTGAAATGTCTCATACTCATGCATGGCTCATGCACACTTCATGCAAACAATGAGGCTTTCTTCAGGTACTGCCTGGCTAGGTTCCTCCTGCCAGGAGATCTATTTTCCATTGGAAAATATTTTTAAGGAAATTATATTCAATTCAAGGACATTTACATAATAATATGCATATCTAAAACCTGACTAAGCCAGGCTGCCCCTAGCTGTGGGAGCTGAAGAGGCCATATTTAAGAATACAAATTACTTCTGGAATATGTTTCTGTGCCCTGGACTGCTCCCAAGGAACACACGTGGGTCATGATTAAATGGCAAAACTGGAAGATGTTAGAGGAATTAAGACCGAAAATCCAGAACCACATAAGGTGGTCAAATCCAGAAGATGGGGTTTGGGGAAGATGAGCCAGAGGGGAGAGTGGTTGGAGTTTCTCAAAGGTGAAGTGTAGGTGCTGGGAAATTCATGAGGACCATTCATTCATTCATACATTCATTCATTCAACAAACATTTACCAAATGCCAGGTACAGTTCTGGGTGTTGGGATAACGTAGTGAACAGGTCAGACCAAGCTCCTGCCCTCCCCAGGTTGGCATCCCAGCAGAGAGAACAGACAGGACAAGCAGACAAGAAATAAGGTCATGTCAACCAAACATCGGGCTGTAAGGAAAATGGAGCCCACCTTGTTTCTCCCTCTCAGCGCAACAAAGACATGCTCCACAGAGAAGCAGCTCCTGTGGGACTTTGGAAAACACCGTGCTCTCACTGGAGCCTTCTTCTCTTGGGAATGGGAGACCCCTAAATCCAAGTCCCCAACGTGAATCCTCGGAAAGGTGGCTGCCGGCACTTACACAATCTAGCCCAGGTTGAGCAACACCCGATATGTCCACTGCCGGGCCCCCATCCCGAGCCACACCCCCAATCCACCATGACGCGGCCTCAGACACAGTCTACCTTGGTCAGAGTGGGCGCTACACAAGATGAGATGATGAATGTCTACGAAGATACCGGCTTTCCTTGCTCGCTGACACAATCAGAAGAGGCATTTGCCCAACTGCGCAAGAAAGAGGGAGACCACTGTATGGCGAGGTGTGTCATAGCCAAGCTTGTCCCTACTGGAGCCACTTTTGCCCCTTCCATGGACATCTTTACCCACCAAAGGCAGCACAGAGCTCCCTGGAACCCTCAGGGACCTACAAGGCCAGACTCCTTCCTCCGTGCCAAGCAAACACCTTTCCACAAACATTCACCTCCGAGGCAGCCCCAGATGGGCTCGGGAGTTAGACCAACCAGAGCTGAAATCCTGACTCCACCCCTTGCCAGCTAAGTGACACAAATCTCACTAAACCTTAGTATCATTACATGGAAAATGGAGGAAATTCAACTAACAGGGTGAGCATTTAGTGAGCTAGCACTTTCAAAGCCTTGCAGATTGTTAGCTCTCAATATTTTTTGTTTATCTGTTAACAAGAAGAAAGAAAAGAGAGAGAGAGAGAAAGAAAGGAAGGAAGGGAGGGAGGAGGGGAGGAAGGAAGGAAGGAAAGAAAGAAGGGAGAAAGGGAGGGAGGGAGGAAGGAAGGAAAAGAAGGAAGAAAAAGCAAGCTAGCTGCAAGAGCACTTCACTGGGACAAAAATGCCTATTGCCTGCTAAATAATGCAGAGTGTTTGCCCTTTCTCACTGTGAAGGTTTAGCAGAAGGTTTATGTGATTTTGCATTTTTCTCCAACTGGGAGAGAGAGCCAGGAGGGAGGGCAACAGCAGGGGGATGGGTCTCTAACAACAAAAAAAAAAGACAAAAAAAACCCCACCACATTCAATAAATGGGAAAATTATTTAAATAAGCAATCCTGAGGAAAAAAATATGGAAGCCAATTTTATTCATAAAACAACTGATTTACAGCATTCTAGCTAAGAGCAGCTTTTAACACAAGCCTCTGAGATCCTATTTATTATTCAGCAAAATATTCAAGATTAATAAAGGTATCTTTAATACTAATATAGCAGCAAGAGCTAATATATGTAAAATAATTATTATGAAAAGTATTATCAATATTTGGGGGAATAATGTACATGCATAATGAATGAATTTTGCCCCTGGGTTTAGGCTTACATCTTGGCCTGATTTTGCATGGAGAAATTCTGCATTATAATGAAAGGCAAAATGATCACACATTATAACTGTGGGTTTTTCATCACTGCTTAGAAGGATCCTAAAACTGTCACCTAAACAGGAAAAATATATATATATTCCATATAAGCATGCAGATGGTGAGATTTATCATTCTTTGAGTGGTGGAAAACACCCAAACACCCAGTTTCTTTCAAAATAACAACTATCAGCCCTGAAGAAGTGAGTAAGAATTTTTTCAATAGCCAAATATCACAAAAAATCTACCAAATTTTAGGCAAAGGAAGTGTTGCTTAGGTTTATTATTTTATTTTTAGAAACCCTCAGGTATTACTCAAATGGCATTTACAAACTAAATCAGATGAGGAATTATTTTCATTTTCATGAGCCACTGAGGACCTTATAAAATTTAACAGAAGCTCCTTCCCCCTCCACCCTCGAACTACACTTCTGGACTAAAAAATCAAATTCTATTCAACAAACATCTGGGCGTGCCTCTTTGCACCAAACCCTGTTGGGGGAATAGGGGGAAAGAAAGAAAGAAAAATTAGGGAATATTCCTTTCCTTCTGGAGCACAGAATCATAAAACAGAATAGAATGGGTATCTCGGCAATGAGCTCTCTAGTCTCGTCCCTTGTTTTACAGTCAAGGAAACTGAGGCCTGAAAACGGTGAACCCATGCAAAGCTACATTTTCTTGCTTCTAAAGCAGAGAACCTTCTACCACCCCACCCCCACCCCGTCTGCCAAGTTCACCAGGGCCACCGAGGAAGATGCAGTGTCTGCCGATAATGTCAACCGTTTCCATACTGAAGTTACCCTTCACCACACTCAGCAGGGACCCCAAGTTTAACAAGAAATCAACTCACCATTACTCCATACCTACTCTACATGAAGCATGATGTTGGTTCCACTCAACAGCCACTATTCTTCTCTACTGAAATTTCTGCAGTGAAGGCTTCTTACCTTAAACGATCCCTCACATGGGGCAGGCATGTTCAGCATCATCTAAAGAAAACAAAAGTTTCCAAGCCTTTGCTAGCTCTGGAATTTATGTGTAAGAACTCATGTTTGAGGGGTTTTATTTTTTTTATGTTAAATGACTACACTATAAATCTCACGAAGCGCATAAATCAGACGTGACTCCAGCCCCATGAGTGAGGCTGGGACCGATTTATGGCGAGGCACAAGAGAAGAACGGTGTGTTTTATTTGTTTTACCACCTGGCATTGACACGGAGAGGAGCCTTGGGGGAGCTGGCCTGTGCGGCCCAGAGAACAATCCACAAGGCTACGATAAATCCACGTGTGACTAGCAACCCACCTTGGGTTGAGAACTTGGATGGGACTACAAAGATAGGCTGTCTCGTGGAAGATTCTTAGTCCCAAGCGGGGATGGCGTTGGGTTGGAAGTCTAGTGTGACAACTGCCATGTCTTGCCTGGCTTCAAACACTGCCACTTATTATTACTAACAGAGAGAGTCCTTTGTGGACTTTTCCCATCTTTGTTAATGGGAAATTCAAGATCAGTATGAAACATTTTAAAGGACATCTTATGAATTTTGAAATTATGATAACTTGCCTCAAAGAGTCCCGAGTCATTAAAGTCCTCTCAGTGAATCCTGTCTCTAGGATAACAGTCATTTATTAAACAAATATTTAATGAACATCTACTATGTGGTGGGTACATCCTCTGGTGGAGTTTACTATCTAGCGGGGGAGATGGAAAATACAAGAGTAGTCGATCAAATGAGAAGAGTTGCTATAGAGAAAAATAAAGTCGGGTGATGGAGTGATTTATTAGACAGGATGGTCCGGGAATGTCTCCTCGATAAGTGGCCATTTAATTAGAGGGCTGAATGAAATCAGGGAAAGAGCCACGCAGACAGCAGAGGGGAGAACATCCAGCCAGGGCAAAGATTGGAAGTGGGACAAGGTTGACGTCTTCAAGGAACACCCAGGGAGATGAGGGTGGCTGGAGTGGAATGAGTGAGAAAGAGAGTAATACGATGAGGCCAGAGACATCACTGGGGGCCAGACCCATGGAAGGATTTGGGCTTTAACTCTGGGTGAAATGGAAAACTTAAGAAAATTTGAGCAGAGGAGCAGAATGATGTGAACTGTTTTGAAAGCAGCACTCTCCTCTTGGAGGACAGAGTGTTGGGCGGCAAGGATAGAAGCCAGGAGACCGGTTAGCATACTACTGCACCAGTCCAAGCCAGAGGTCATGGCAGTCAGTGACAAATTCCCTTCCTCTACTTTAATCTCAACTTGCACCTCATGCTTATTTCTCACTAACCATTAAATGCATCTTAAGAAAGACAAAATCACAGTTAAACCTTGAGTCTGAGAGCTCTGGATAATTCGGCTGGGCGGGGTGGGGGGAGGGAAGAGCAGTTTCTGAAAACTAAGTTTTAAGTCCAGAGGACATAAGAAGTCCTTTTCCTTTTGAGACAGATCAAGGAGACTGCAGTTCCATCTGTTGTCTGACCCCACTAGGATCAGGATGCATCCGAGGATGATAACATCTTTTCTGATGATTTCCCTAAAACCAATTTCTTGTGCAGGGGTTTCAGCTTCTGGGGAAAGTCCGCTCTACACCTGTTTACCAACGTGTCCAGAAAACAGTACTAGAGACCTCATCGGACTTAATGAAAGCTCAACTAGACTTCATAGAAAGAAGGGAGAGAAAGCACACCACGAAGAGAGAGGGTGGGGACCGCTCTGCCGTATCCTCTTCCAGCAAATTGGTTTCCAGTCATGTGAGCAGATTGGGAAGAACACTTACGAGTGATTACTAACACAGGAAGGTTGCAGGGGGGTGCACCACAAAGACAGTGAAGAATGGGGCCAAATGGGAGGGAATGGACAAATTAATGATTAAGGAAGATTTTTTTTCTTCAAGGAGTCGTGTCCAGCCTGGCCTCCCAGATTTGAGCAATCTTTCACTGTCAAGAGAGGCTGGGAGATTGATTCAATTAAGATTAGCAGAGTCGGAAAAATGGCATCTGGGTTAGTTTTGGTTAGTGATGTCTTCTCTCTCCTCTCTTGGTGGTGGTGGCCTGCACACAGAGCTGAGCTCTGTCGGGTGCCGGGGAAGGCAAGGCAGGCTTCCGAAGTGGGGTTCATGGACCAGACGCTGGGCTGGAGAGCTGGTATTTCCCCGTTCTTGCCTTCTGAGGTCTCATCCCCGTGTCCTCCTCGGGGTTGATTTTCTTATAATTAGCCACTTGTTCTAAAGGAACACGAAAGAGGTGGGGAAACTCGGAAATCGGGGGGGGGGGGGGCGTGGCGGTCACTGTCAGGTATGGATCCTTGAAGCAAATGAACGTAATTGGAGGTCTCATTAATTCTGAGACGATGCCCGGGTGCCCTCGCTGGTGCTTCCGAGGGGCAGGAGAACTTTCCCGGGGACGTGAGCGTGTCTGCAACAAAGAGGGGCAGGGAGCACCCACACCTGCTGGCGACGCACCTCACAAGGTCCAGGAGTGAAAAGATGGGGGGAGTATACATCACTCTCGCCTCCTCCCCCTGCCCCACCGAGAAACCCAAATGCCCCGGTGCTCTTGATTTCTGCCCCGTGGATCTGTGTGTGGAAAATCAGCCAGCAAATGCTTCAGATGACCGTGCCTTGCAATTTACCGCCGCCGCCTCTAAATTCGTATTCAGACCCCGCTGCTGGATAAGTTTAATGAAAGTGGTACTTTCCATGAGGTCCCTGGTGGCATTAGTTCACATTACAAAATCATTATACATAATTTGACACTACTGTGCACCGTTAGCTTAGAAAAAGAACTTGTTTTACAGCTCTGGGGACAGAGGTCCCTCCAGATAAGGCTGGGCTTCCGAGAGAGGAGAGAAGTGCCTCCCTCTGGTTAGTAATGAGGACTTTGATGTTCGATGCAGCTACTCCCTTTATGCCCATCAAGATGGATATTTAGTCCAGGGGGGAAAAAAAGGTAACCGAGTTACTCTCTTAAAAGGCGGCTGTGGGCCATGCACTGAGCTCCACGACTCTTAAAAGCAAATATTTTATCGTCATGTTAAAAGCCTCTCCCAACGCCCATGGACCCCTGCTAGATTTTTGTTGGTGGTATCGTTCGGAAAGTTCCTGCAGCCGGTGACTTGGCACAACGCGTCACACTCCGTTCCACCCTGTTCCACACAGCCGTGCAGGGCTGGTGTCCTTCCAGCCTGTGCAGGTGCAACCCCACCAGTCATTAGAGATGAAAGTACTTCCGTGTCAGCAGGGAAATGGCCTCAGTTCCTGTGCGCCTATGCCCTCTGCCTGAGTACCTTAACCCTTCCCCCAGGCCCCCCAGATGTCCTCATGACCCAGCAACTAAAGGGTTTATGTCTGTCACTCCAGGGGGATATGTAGGCTGAAATGGATTTAATTTATGTCCCTCCCCAAATTCCTATATTAATGTCCTAATTTCTAATGTGACTACATTTGGGATGTGGCCATGTAGGGAGGTAATTAAGGTTAGATGAGATCCTAAGGGTGGGGCTCTAAACCAATAGGGCTGGTGTCCTTACAAGAAGAGGAAGTGGGGCACCTGGGTGGCTCAGTCAGTTAAGCGGCTGCCTTCGGCTCGGGTCATGATCTCAGGGTCCTGGGATTGAGCCCTGCGCCAGGCTCCCTGCTCAGTGGGGAGCCTGCTTCTCCCTCTGCCTCTGCCATCCCCCCCCCCCCCCCCCCCCCCTCTCAAAAAAATAAATAAAATCTTCAAAAAAAAAAAAAGAAGAGGAAGAGATAGCTGATATTGCTCTTCATGAACACACACAGAGAAAGGGCTATGTGAGGACCCAATGAGAAGCAAGGAGAGAGGTCTCACCAGAAATCAGCCCTGCCAGCACCTTGATCTTGGACGCCCAGGCTCCAGAACGGCGAGAAGATACATTTCTGACTAACACACAGTGTTCTCATGGGTTGGTTCCCATGCCTCATACCCTTTGATAAATAATTTTATGTTCACCCGCTAGCACCCTTTCCTATAAGAAGTCACCCACCTCCCTCTAGCTAACTTCCAAAGGCACCTGGTTCAGAATCAAAATTCATTCACGCCCATCCACTAGTGTGGACTTGTGGTGTGAGGGGCCATCTTGAGCCCTCTCTCTTCCTTAAACAAGTTGGCCAATCGGTCGGTCAGCCGGGCCCCGGGAGCCCACCTGCTCTGGATGTCTAGACACCTGTCCCTTCTCGCCACCTGCCTAGACACTCCCTTGGCTGAGAGAGCGACATGTCTCCCCCTACTACACGGGCAGCGCCCCCAAAGCCCGGCCTCCCTGCTCCAGGCTTTCTCTCTCCCACCTGATCACCTCTCTTCCGTGGACATAACTTTTCTAAGACTCTGAGCGCTTCGCGGGCCTGCTGGAAACAGATCAGTGGATCTCAGTCCCTCTCGGATGGAATCTGATGGAATGTGACAGTGCGGGGAGGCCCCGCAGGGTGGAGCTTCAGCCCTCCAGGTGGTGCGCATGCTTTTCCTTCTGCCTAAAATCGCTCTTCCAAGCCCCTCCCCCGGCCAGCTCTTACACAGTTTCCCAGGGAGGGCACTGCTTGCACAGGTCTGGTGGGCTGTCATTCTGATGGTCTTGAACGCTTCCCAGGATGGGGACCTCAGCTCCTCTGGCTCCCCTATTGGCAAGTCTGTCTTATGATGGATCCCCAATCATCCCCCTTCATAAGCTCTCCCCACTGGTCCTCCTTCCTCCTCCCACCTCTTCCTTGTCCCCCACAACCTTTCCAGCCTGTCAGATTTTTTTAGCTCCATGGGAGTGGAAATGATGTTACCCTTTATTCGCTGCTGAATTTCCAGTGCCCACAATGTCTGCCACGTAGTACGCGCCAAGTAAATACATGGTGAATGCATGAAGGAATATTTGAAATGAGTGCTAGGGCTAGGGGAGGCCTCAGGGAGTATGGAGTTAAACTTCCTCCTTTTGTAGGTGAACAACCCAGGGCTCAGCCAAGGGAAGGGAATGGCCCGAGGTCACAGGGCAAGAGAGTGGCCAAGCCAGGCTAGAATCTGTAGGTCTGAAAGGACTAAGAACACACAGCCAACCTCAGTCCATTTGCAGATGATCTGAGTAGAGAGTCGATGGGTCCTTTTCCCAAAGACGTCATCGGGATCATGCACACGCAGGCAAACTCCCGTACCTGGTCCCACTACTGTTTATTCTCAAGAAGAGGACTTGAGATTGATGAGATTTTAAACGGTTTCGTATTCTGGGCATTCACAGCTTGGACTGGAGTGCAGGAAATCCTGCTTGTCTCACAGAGGGAGACAAATGTGCTTTGGAAAATTCCCGGAGGGAAGGAGCGCATCATGGGGAATCTCCATCACCCGGGCAAGTCTGCCCAAAATCAGACAAGAGAAAGGGGGTGCAGGGTGATTCTTTCACATTCTAGAAGTTTCCTGGGACACGTCAGTGTGGGGGAATGGGCATTTCAGATGGAGGGCAGGAGAGGAAGAAGCAGCTGGAATGGTAGTAGGTCATCAGAGAATGGCTTCATCCCCAAATGTCTCTCCCCTCCCCTCCCTGGAGGTCCCACTCCCTCCAACAAGGGAGAGGAAAGGCTTCTTTCAGGAGCTCCAAGTAAATCTCCCACTCCCCAACCAAGAGCAAGCGAAGGAGGGAGATTCTCAGAGATTCCGAGGGCGAAAGCTACATTCCAAGAGCGACAGACGGACAAAGAGGATCTAAATAACTCAAAGCAAAGGGATAGACAGTGAGACAGCATCTCAGTAGCTTCAAACGTGCAAATAAAGGAAGGCAAAATTCATCCCCCACGAGAACCATGAAGAGGGAAAGACGACATAAAAATACACATTATTTCTCTCGGTCTCTGTCTCTCTCCCTCTCCCCTCTTCCACTTTTCCTGTCTTCTCTTGGCTCTTTCTTCTTTCTAAGCCAGCTGGCAGGGTTCATAGGGACCCCAGGTAAGTGGTTCACCTCCTTGCAGGAATGGTCTGAGTCACACAGTAAGGATAATACAATGACACCTGGGCTTGATGGAGAGTTTACGACACACACTTCCGTTCCTGGTGCCTTGTGTTGATTTCCTCCTTGAGTCCTCCCCACCCTAGGCCCTGGGTGCTGGGAAGATTCCCCTCTTACAGGCAAGGACCCAAAGGTCCAGTCTCTCACTAGTCCTACTGGGGGCTGGGATCTACCAGGATGTCCTTCCCCCTGTGTCCAGGGCTCCTCCTCCGAGCCCTCACTGGATCTTGGAACTACAGCCTCCGGAATCCCCAGTCATCTCAATGTGGGTTCACCATCCCCCCCGGCTCACACCGGCCTTTCAGCTTAGAGGGCAGTCCTTCATCCTCAAACTCAGTTGCTTCCCCCATGAGGGCCTGAGAGCCCCATTTTGCAGCCTGTTACCAACTGGGATACCTCAAAAGAGCTTCAAGCTGTCTGCATGCCAGGTGATCTAGTAGATCCCACATTTGTCTTCTAAGCTCCCCTAGAGGCAGAGGAGAGGAAGATGGGGGGTAGAAGATCTTGGGGGGTAGAAGTGGGGAGAGTGGACAGAGTCCAAAGGCATGGGGGGGCAAGCTCCAAACTTCTACAAATGCTCCTTCTTAATCTAAAAAGTTCATGGGGGAGGGGGAGGGTTGCATTCTACTGCAGAATATGTCTGTTTCTGAGAAAACAGAAAAATTCATGTTTTTAATTACTTGCCTGGGAATAAAACAGATGATCTCAAAAGATGGCCCACACATATCTCCCGGCTTTATCCCCAAGTGGAGAAGGGCCGAGTTTGAGAAGCTCGGAGCTAGTCCAGGTCTCACCTCACCGCAACCATGTTTCAGCTGAGGCCCAGAGAGGTGATGTGATTTGCCCAAGGCTGCACAGCAGGGCAGAGTCTAGGCCCCACATCTGCAGAGGCCTAACCCAGGATTCCTGCCCCACCTCTGACACAGCGGTTGAGCGCAGAGGCAGAGGGAGCTAGCAAGGCCGGGGGAGAGTCCCCTTGGGGCTGTGGAGCCGCACATCAGTGGGGCGGCCATCCTGACGGAAGTGATGACCCCATCCACGGCACCCTTCTTTGTGTTTCCGTTTCCAGATCGTTCATTGTTATAGAACAGGAATGGTAATAGTATCAACTCCGTGGTTTTGACAGAAGAACTCAGTGAGATGCCACCAATGGCTGGCCCATAGTAGGGGCCTCAAAACACGTAACTCTTAGGCTGCCATCATCTTAAGGAAAAGGACTCTCCTTCTTTTTTCCTGCTTCCTTTCTAAGACCGGCCATGCTGGGGAAGCTATGATCATAGCTATAATTATGTTAACCTGCCTCCAGGGGTTGGTGTGGGGCTTAACTAAGTTAACATCTGTAGAGAGCCCAGTACAGGCCCTGCTATAAGGGAGTGTTAAGTAAGAGCTATCTCTTTTGGGACGCCTGGGTGGCTTAGTCGGTTAAGAGTCTGCCTTCGGCTCAGGTCGTGATCCCGGGGTCCTGGGATCGAGCCCCGCGTCAAATAAATAAATAAAATCTTTAAAAAAAAAAAAAAAAGAGCTGCCTCTTTCATTATAGAGAGCCTTTGCCTATGCATCTATGTATATTGACTATTTTTTATGATATAAGCTTCAGACGCACAGCTTTATAATTGGACGTGTGCATCCATTACAGAGCGATCGCCACCACGTGTCCAGCCACCACCCATGAGCACGCAGGTGATGCCCTTTGCCCACTGATCCTTTAATTCAATGAACATTTAGACATTTATGAGTAACTTTTACCTCCTTACATAAAATCCCTCTGGGCTTCCTTGCACCAAGCGTTATTTGGGTCGCGGCCCCAAGTGCATCTCTTTTGAGAACGAAGGAATGAGCATTCTGGGAAGATGACGTCAGGAGATCAGTGTTTTCTGGTGTCACAGGGGAGAAACTTCTTAATCCACACGGCGCTGACTTTTCCCCTCCCAGCCCAGCTCGAACCCCCTGTCCTTGGAAGCACTACACTGGCAGGCTCCCAGAGCCCTCTGGCTCCATTCAGAATCCCCTTTTCAGAGCTTTGGCAGTTTTATGGCCTTTAATGACCCCCTATTGTACCCTGATTGCCAATCAGGGCACACGTAATGACCGAGCAGCATCACTTAGCCCTTATTCCGATGACAATGGCCAGAGTGGCCAGCTCGCTGTTTTGACATGAGCGGGGTCACAGGGAAAGTTTTCGGGCGGGTGATTTAAGGAGGCCGGACCAGCCAACACCCTCCACTCCTCCGTTGCTGGGACTTGGACAAAAGAATGAACTCTGAACTTTTCCTTTGACGGATGGAGGTCATTAAAACCGTGGTGGGGGCCCCTTCAAAGGCAGGTGTAGACCAGGCTGTCCCTCAAAGCGCCTAATAAAGAGAGAACAGGCAATTGTGTGGGACTCAGAGCAGGGGAACTTCTGAGAGATTCACTCAAGTGCTTCAAAGAAATCAATGAGCCGCTCTGGCCGATTGACAGGGGCCAGAAGCGCCGCGACATTCCCTCTACCACCCATTGAATGGGTGACTGCCCCAATTGTTCCCAAACAGGGGAATAATAAATGCTCGGGGTCTTTTCATGGGTACCCTGGGCTCTCGGGTCTCTTAGGCTAGCAAGAGAATCCACAGAAAGGGACACCACCGACGCCCATTTTAAATTCCATCCATTTTAATAATGTGCCTAGAGATCTCCAAGCAGCTTAAAATATTAAAGGTTTCTTTTAAACATCTGGAAGATAACATCTAATTACTCGATAGTGCTCCAGGTTATTAATATGTAATCGGAGCTAATCCCACCCAACCCAAACAAACAGCAAACAAAAGCACTTCCCCACCAAGTATCATCTTCACAGAGCGCAGAGAGCCCCCCCCCCAACATAGCTTCCAGACAACACCAGCCCCCCCTACCCCCCAAGCCTGGTTCCCACCACAGAACAACCAGCTGGGACCACATGCTGCCCCTGGAGGGGCAAATCCAGAAATGCTGACCTCCTTGCAGTCGGCAGGACAAGTCAGCTAAATAGATTGACTGCAAATGACTTGAGTCATCCAAGTTCAACCATGAAGGGAAATGAAAGCTCAGGAAATTTCACCTCCCTCCTCTGGTTTGGTTTTTGTTTTTGTTTTTGTTTTCCAAAAGGTGTTTTTGCTTTTCGCATCAGGGTCAGGAATTTTGATCCCAAAGGTCCGAGCGGGAATATAAAAGGATTTGGACAAACTGGAAGCTGGGGTCTTGGGGGAGTGGTGTGCTGAACGGATCATTAGGATCGCTTGCTGGGCACATTACACACACACATGCTCTCGGGATACCGAATTCGGCACCCCTCTCCTGCCGGGGCGATGCTTATTAAGGGTAACGCGATCGGATGAGAAGGCGACACACGGGCAACCACAAAGCCCAGAGGAAGCAGCTGTGGAGACAAATAATGAAGGACCCGCCTCCCTAAAATGCACCCACAGGCAGGGCCACATCCTTTTTTGCATTGTCCAAGGACAAATCATTGCGGGTTCTCGAGCAGTTGGTGGTGTCAGCAAGACTGAAGGGAAAAGCCACGACTCGCTGGTCCCTGGAAGGGGCCCCGGAAGCACCTAGCTGATGGAGGTCCACTCCTAACCCTCCACCCCTCTCTCCCCAGCAATGAGATGGACACAAAGGAGCAGGGTTAGCCTCACTGAGTCATAGAAAGAAAAAGACAAAAGAGGCCCTGAGAAATCATAAGGACTTTCCCTCTCTCCAGATCCCCAAGAAACAGGGTCTGACTCATCCCAGCGGGTCACTGTGGTGCAACGCACCGCTTTTCGGCATCTACGAGCAGCATCCTAGGTGTTGGGGTTAAGGGTCAAGAGCACAGACACAGAGCCCGTCTTCATTGGAAGATGGAAATTAAGCAGATAATTTCTCACATAATGAATATTCTGACAGATGCTACTAAGGAAAAACACCGGTGCTCTGAGAACCCAAGCGGTGGCTGGAATGTCTGGACGGATGAGAGTATGAGTAGAGGCCGTTCGGGTACCAGGGGCTGGTGGATGTGCTTTTCTGCAGAGCCAAGTTAACGAAGAAGGAAGGTGGGGGCGAAGGATGGGCAGGGGGAGGGAGAAGAAGGGGAGGATGAGGAGCAAGAGGAGGGCGAGGAGAAGAACTAGAGAAGCAAACTGGGTTGTTTGGCAGATTCGCTCCTCACAGAGGTTGGGGCGGAAATATATGGAACTATCTGGAAGGTGGAGATCTATCTCATTCCTGGACCTGTTAAATCTGCCCTGAGGCAAAAGACCCACCAAGAGCTTCTGGCTCCAGTTCACCCCATCCCACCCTCTGCGGACCGTGGAGGAAAGGAACATTCCAATCAGACATGGCCATTGCCTTACTCAGCTTAGGGGTAACTTATAATTCCTACTTCTAGCCATCTGCTGCTAAACAATCTTATCTATTAAAAGGTGAATGTAAAGTGCACTACCTTGACTACTGACCATCCACATGTTCTCACCCTTTATCACGGAGCAGGCACGGGGCCACAGACTTCAGCCTCATTTTGTGCTCGCGGAACACGACCCACGGCTTATTAGCATGCCTATTTCACAGATGGGAAAACTGAGGCTCAAAGAAGCCACGTGCCTGAAGTCACCCGGCGGATAAAAGCGGATCTGGAATTTATGCCCACGTAGTCGGGCTCCAGAATCCGTCCCCTTACCCTTTCTCCCGGACATTCGTCCGGCTCACGAAGCAGAAACGCGGCTTGGGACACGGCAAGCGTGGGGCCCGCTTCCGAGCCCCGCGGGGTGGGCAGCTTCTAGGTCAGAAGACGGAGGCCCACTCTGGGCCCCCACCCTGCTCCCTGCTCGGGGTGGCACTGCCCCCCCCTTTTTTTTTTTACAGGAAACATCTCAGTTAAATATGCAAGCGTGTTTAATTGCCGGGGCTCAGGCAACTTGTTTATCTTCCTTAAACACTGCCAGGGTGGCTCTCGTTTGTTATCTGGGGTGTGAAATGGAGGCTGACAACAATTAATACCTCCTCCCAGGCAGCTCGGCAGCTCTCTGACGGGAAGCTGTGTACTTCCGAGCAGGCCTGCGAGGAGGTGGCGGGCCCAGCCGTCACTCAGGATCCAAGGCGGGGGTAGAGTGACAGCGGCAGCTGATGGCCCCTCCCGCCGCCTCCTGAGAGGCCCCCATGATAAAGCGGCCTGCTTTGTGGTGTAATCAACTTGCTATACATGCATTACCTCCTAATGAGCGCCGTGTTTAAACAAGTGTATAGAACACATCTGTCCGGGCCTTGAGACTCGAGGCTGTGTGACCAATTTCAGCATCTGAAAGTTAAATTAATGGTAAAGGGTTTAATTGTGAGTAAACAATACCGCATTAAGGAGCAGTAAACACAGCAGTGGGGACCCACCGGCCGGCCCTGGCATCACAGATGTGGCTGCCTCCGTGTGACTGTTAATAGTCTCCCCCACCCGGACTCTCTGACAGTGTCTTGAAGCCCATTTGTCATCTAAATGGTCCGTCCCCTTCTCGAACATCATTTTGGCCCACGGTCCGTTCCCGGGGCCTGCGGGGTCTGTGTTCGCTGGAAGGTGGGCAGACGAGCCCCGAGGCAGGTGGGGAGGGCCTGGAGAAGTTCCAGCTTCTCTACCCAAGCACAGGGGGGACAGACACCCCCTGATAGCCAGGCAACCCGGTGTCCGTCCGGAGCAGTGTGTCCCCTTTGACTCCAGGCTTCAATGACAATGCTTCCAAACCTGGTTTTTAAAACCCCCTAGGGTGTCTCCCACGAACAAAGGATGCCTCAAAAGCAAATTAAGTTCCCTTTAATTAAAGATCATAACATACGCCACGGAACATTCTGTCACGGTAGGGGGAAGGAAGAGACTGTCACATGGAATAAATAGGGCTCCACAACTTTACAAAATTAAGAATTACACCGTGAGGACTCTGCACCTTCCCCATATGTTCGTGGTGATCGGCAACGCCACCCTGGAAACTGAACTTGGCCATCAACACACGATGTGGAGGAGTGGGGGGGTGTCTCCCCACTGGCGTGTGCAGAGTGAAGCCCTTGGCCTTGGGAAGGAGAGCACAGGTCAGGTCCTCTCTGTCTTTCTCTCCCTCACCTCAGTCAGGCTGGAGACGGCTCAGGGGCCAGGTCCTGGGAAGGTTTGGAGGCTCACAAGAGCACAGGACGATGCTCTCCTCAGAGGGGCATGGTGTCTCTCTCTGCACCTTTAACTGTCCCCACCTGGGAAGGCCTGCAGCGGATAACTCAGCCGCCGAGAACTTTCCTCTTGTTTGCCCTCCCTGCATCCTGAGCAAAGGAGTGTGCCCTGCAGCCCGGCCCCATTGGCAGAACTCTGAATTGGGGGTCTGCTGGGGGAGGGGGGAGCCTCGGCTCTGAACTGAGGATCCCTGCCCCTGCTCTCAGGGTGTGTGTTCCTCAAGGACCTCACAGAAAAGGGGGCTGGTGGCGGCCAAGATCGAGCATCAAAGGCACCAGCTTTCTGTTTCCCTCCCTGCAAATGTACAAGTGTGTGCTTTCAAAGACAATAGAGTCTCGCAGCGTCACACCCAGACTCCAAAGTCAAGGGCAAATCCAGGCTCTGCCACTTAACACCTCTCTGAGCCTCATAGTCCCTCACCTGTGAAATGGGGTAATAACAGGGTTGTTGAGAGGACTGGCTCCGTGAGTCCTAAGGGGCTTTGAACGGCGCATGGCACAGAGTAAGTGCTCAATGAATACTGGGTGCTATTCTGACGGGTGCGTGATGGCTGCCCCTTTGCACAAGACCTAACTAAGCTGACATGTAGGAACAGCTCAAGGAAACGCAGGGCCACCGTCGTGTCTGGCCCACCCGGAGCGCCAGGCTGCTGGGCTAGCTGGCCCATGCGCGGGCGCGCTGAGCCTATTCCTCTGCCTGCCGGGTCCACCCGTCTCCCCAGCCAAGTGCACCCGGCAGCCCCACACCCTCTGGACACCAGCTGTGCGACACGAAGATCAACGCAGCTCCGTCCCCGCCTGGCCAGGCAGACCTTCCACACCATCCCGAAACGCCAGGGCGCAGTCCCCACGAGCAGCGTAAGTAAATTCTCGCCTCGTAAAACCAGCTCCCCGTCAAAACTAGCCCCCGAGCTGCCAGTTAGGTTTGCAGAGCTGCATTTCTTAGAAAGTCTTCCCAACAGGTTGGCTCATTTCTCATGTTCTAAATACAGATAACCTCACATTTCTACTTCCGAAACCCTCTTGCCAGTGATTTTTTTTTTTTTTAACACTAAATGGTTTTCTGTATTTGTGCTGGGCAAACCTGTGTGCCCTTCAGAGACCCCAGAATTTCTAACTATGGACTGGAAGGGGGCTCGAGGGAACCTGCCTGACGTGGCTTTGGGACCGACACACGGCTGGGGGTGGGGTAGAGTGGCCTGGGCCTCTCCCTCCTTCCTCCACACGCTACCCTTTTGGGGCCAACCTACAAAAATCTGGTTCCTTCAAAAGACGCACGAGAAATTATTACCTGACTTCGCCACAGAGATCAGCTAATGGAGTTTCATGCCCACTAAGGCGGTGTTGCTCTGTCCCTGCTTTCGTCTCTTGGTGATGCACAGAGATGGAGAATGACCAGGTTGAGACATCCCATTTGTGACAGAGGAATCCTTCCGTGTTTCCAGGAACAGCCAGAACCAAGGCCCATCGCCCACCCCGGCCTGCCATCGACCCTACTCCCACTGGTCCTACCCCAGTCTCCAGAGGGAGGTGGACTGAGTCCACGCTGGATTTTCAGCTGTAACTTATAGGCACGCGACAGATGCTTGTGGTCCCTCAGAAGTGGAAAGAAATTCAGAAACCCTCTCCTTCACTGATTTTTGCCAAACTTTTGCCTCTATTCTGAAATCCTAACTTCCGATGAAATCTTTTGCAGAGCTGCTATCAAGACAAAAGGACCAAAGCTCTAAATCCTCTGACCTCAGTGTCCACCCTGATGCCCCCCACAACCCCCAACCCAGTGCACATTGGCTGTGGTCTCTCATCAGAGAACAGGCTGAAAATCACTGCACTTTATCTGACTTGTTTTCTGGTTGATAAGACATGGCCCAGAGAAGTACATCGACTGGTAGAAAGTAACACAGCAATTAGCAGACAGACATCTCAAAACCATCTGCAGTAGCCCTGGGGTAAAATATAGATCCATCCCAAATACCACCATCCTCAGGTACTCTGTGACCCCATCAAATAATGGTCCCCCTGCCCCCAAGGTCTTGTCCAACAGACACCCTGTATATTTTAAAGATTTTTTTTTTTTAATCTGAGAGAAAGAGAGAATGAGAGGGGCAGAAGGAGAGGGAGAGAGAGAACCTCAAGCAGACTCTGAGCTGAACATGGAGCCTGATGCAGGACTCGATCTCAGGATCCTGAGATCACAATCGGAGCTGAAATCAAGAGTCACATGCTTAACCAACTGAGCCCCCCAGGCACCCCTGGACATCCTGTATATTTTAAAGGGGAAAGAACTCACTTTCTGACCCCATTCCCCTTAAAAACAAAAAACAAAAAACACAGGCCACAGATCCAGCCATCTATGTAGGAAGGGAAAAGGTAACCCGTTGAGGCAACAGATACTCTTTTCCTCCCTCCTCTGTGACTTTAGTTTGCCTTTAAAGCCCATTTTCACCACTTATTGATTTTAGTTTTCTACTGGTCTATGAATGACAACTTGAATTAAGACAACACAGGCTGAGACGCCACTAGGCAGTGCTCAGTGAGATCCTGTGCTTCCTGGCGGAATGCATCATGGCCGTGCAGCCTCCTGCCCACCCCCCCTCTCTGGAGGACAGTGCTGGGCAGACAGACCCCCTGACCCCCGCCTGGCCGTCTGGCACGGGGTCCAGTGGAGTGAGAATGGAGTTCTGAGATGAGGGGAGAGCCAAGCATCACCTCCCAGCTGCCCGCCCCTCAGCCTCTTTATGGACAGAGGTGGCCTGTTCACCGAAGGGGCTGTGTGCTCATCAGCAGTTCATCCGCAGTTCTAGAAGAGACAAAAGATTTGGCCCTGTCTCTGCCTGCACTGGACAGCAAATCTAAGCCTGATTGTCCTGGTGCTTCCAGACTCACACTTGCAGAGAGCAAACCCACCGAGGCAGTTTTAAGTGACTGAGTCCCCCCCCCCGCCAAGGCTCCTCACCTTGGACAACCTTTTGACAGAAATGCCAGTTAGCGACCCCTCAAAAGTTGCATTGATGATGAATCCTATCCCTTAATCTGTACTGTAAACTAAAACAAAACAATATAACACGAACCCTTTAACCCAGAAAGTCTGCTTTTACAAATCCATCTGAAGAACATCACTGGGTAAGTGCATCCGTTTATATAAGGACCTTTACTGCAACACCGTTTGTAACAGACAAACGTGGAAACACACGAAATATCCAACAAGAGCAGACTGGGTAATATCTTTTGATAAATCTATTCGATTAAATACGAGGCAGTCATTTAAAATGAGGAGGATGAACAGTATTTCCAACAGTGTTTCCAATATATATTGCTAAGTAAATAAGAAAATTAACAAATTAACCACTTAAATATATATAGTCCCATTCTTGAAAAAAAAAAAAAAACCACACAACTTCCTGGAAATCTTCCCGTTGTTATTTACATAGCAGAAAAAGGAGAAATGAGACAATTCCCTTCTGAGTGATTTCTGGATGGATGCATTTATAATCAGGAAAAAAATGATAAAGCTATTTTCGTGGTGAGGTGGAGCTGCATGGGACAAAGAGATGGCCCGGAATAGTGCTCCAGGCTGCCTAATGTCACCCGAAGAGAGTTCCTGTCATGTCATATTTGGAGCTCTTATTTCTCAAACAACAGCAATATGACCAATGCAGGGTGCTTCCTATTTTCTCGTCTCTTCCAGCATCCAGTGGGAGGCCCTGCACAAGTTAGACTAGTTTAGAAAGCCCATTCCCATAGTCACTTTGGACAACAGGAGGTTGATGAGAGTTTTTTCTTTTGACCAAATAGGCAGAGAAGACAGAGGCCCAGGGAGAGAGAGAGTCTGACCCAACACCACAGTATACCAAGAACAATGCTCATCTCCATGGCTTCACCATATTCCTAAAGCCAGAGATCCAATCCTGAGTGACAGTCAGACTGGTAGAGACCTCCCCATCTAGGAAGCTCCCAAGAAGATATTTCTAGCCCATTTTGGGGTCATGGAAAATTTGGTAATCTGATGGAAGTCATAACCTCTCCAAGAAAATACACGTAAACACAATTTTGCACACAGTTCAGGGGGCTTATGGGCCATCTTTTCCTCCCTCCTCTGTGAGTGACCATGGGCCAGGAAGTCCTGGGGAGGCTCTGCTCAGGGGGGACTAGTCTCCAGGTTTGATAATAAGCACTTGCCTGCACACTTCCCACACCTTCACGTCCAACATTAAGTTCCAGACTCCATCAAGACAGGACATTGGGCCTCCCCGGAGCAGGCTATGTAAGGGCCAACAGGGAGGGGGAGATGATGGGGAGGCAGTGAACAGCAGTGGAGGTGGCCAAGCCACCCCCCTCCAACACCTTCTGTTCTAATAAGGAGGCCGCCATCTTGTCACTCCACAGCTGCCTGGTGGGACTTCCTCAGGAGCAAGAGCATCTTACGTGTTTTGCAAGGATGTTAAAGAGGGCAATTAAAAGGTACCACAAGTCAGACCTCACACACAATCCTTCCAGATCGGAGGCCCTGCCTTTCTGATCCTCTCAGCTGGTACAGAACTGGGGCCAGCAACAAAAGGTGTTAATAGCCTGATGAGGAGCCCATGCTGATAGATGACCCATTATGGTGATCGCTCTTGTGCGAATGGCAAATAGGTTTGATCAATTAGATTTTAATGTAAAGTGGGGCCTGGGGGAGAAAAACAGTAACCAGGAGAGGGAAGACCCTTTGTTACTAATGTGTCTGGAAAAAGCACTTAATTGAGGTCATAATAATATTAGCAGTTCTCATCATCAATAATTCAGCCTTATTTATTACTACCCGATAAAGTCCTGTCAGGTGGGGAATGTAAAGGCCTTTTGTTAGAGACAGGATACATGGGGGTAGCGCCTCTCTCTCTCTCTCTCTCTCTCTCCCCCTCTCTCTCACCAGCTGCAGCTGCTGGGCCTCAGAACATCCAGGCTTCTCTCGTTCTCAAAATACTTTCTAGCCACACTCTCCCTCTAGGTAGAAATGGGGGACAGAAAGACAAGTTCACGACGAGGCACAATGTCCCTGATTCAAAACAAAAAAAAAAAAATTTTTTTTTAAATTTTTCTTCGAAAGAGCAACTAATTCCGCTTCAGAAACCCGTCAGGAGAAAAACAATTTCTAGTCCCGCATGATTTAGTACCCCAAAGAATAACATAAATTCTGCCTTTTCACACACTTTCAGTCACCTGTGGTTTGTTATCTTTTAAAGCAAAAGAGAGCGAGCGCGCGCCCGAGTGTGCTAAATGAATGTATAATTGTACAATTAAAGATGCTGGCTCCAGTGTTAAAATTTAAAATGTATTAGTCTCATAAAACCGCCTCATTAGTCTCCGTGTCTTAAAGGACATACTTGTCCATAATGAGGCAAACGCAGGAAATGGCGCAGGGGTGAGGACAAGGGGAAGGAGGAGACATTTGAGCCGGCTGCCATTTCATTTTTCAGAAAAGGGGGAGGAAAAACACTTAATAAAGATAATTGGGCTGGTAGTGCCTGTTCCCATCTGGAATCTCAACACAGACAGACCCCAGGGCAGACGATTGGTCATTAACCAGGAAAATAACCTATTTGGAAGGGATCCGTTTGTTTTATAAATGATGCTCCACTTTAGAACAGCTTAACCGCACTAATAATAAAAGTTCCTCGAAACCCCAGCCAGGGGATGGTGAACAAATATCGATCCGGCTTCTGCTGGTAACGGCTGGACGTGGTTTCTGCTCCGCTCGCAGGAGAGAGCTTTTGAAGTTTGGCTTCTCTTTTTTCAATTTTTTTTTTTTAAGCCTAAATAGAATTTAAACTGCCCTTCGGTGATCAGTGGCTATTAGCGGCATGAGTTAGGAAATAGCGAGTCGTGGGGTCAGGAGAGGCGGCCCAGGTGGAGGATGGAAGGGGGGAGGCAACCCCCCCCCTCCAAGCGCAGGGGAAGAGAGAGGTCAGCAGCCTTGCGGGGGAGGGGGGGGGCGGGAAACGGATTGCTGCAGCCGGGCAGAGACAAGGCCTTGGAAGAATTCATCCCCCCACCCTAGCCTCAGCCTGGTCACTGTGCCCCCCTCCGACACCCAGACACACATGCACACGCATGCACGCGCACACGCACACACAGGCAGGGCAGAAGCAGTCGGCAAAGTCATTCATCAAAGCTGAACTAGGATTGCATAGATCAAGGCAGTGAGAAGCCCAGAGCCTGCTCCAACTGCCCTGATGGTGAAGACAACGGGGAGCGATTACTATAATTAGAAATAAGGTTTCAGTGGCAAAGCTCCTCTGATCCACCTAGTTCCAGGGAAGGTTGCTTAGGTGCTTAGGAGGGCGTGTGAAAGTGGGGTCGTCTGAGACAAAGGGAAACTGGGAGGTGGGGACCGAATCTGCGTGCAAACTGCCTTTTAAGGAAAAGGAGGAGTTCGAGCTCTGGAGGGGCCGAGTCTCCACCAGTGTTCTCCACTGGGGCGATTCTGCCCCCTCCCGCGAGGGACATTTGACGATGTCAGGGGACATTTTGGGCTATCATGCCTGGGGGGCAAGGCACTACAGGAGTCAGGTGGGTCGAGATCCAGTGCACAGGGCGGACCCCACTCTCCACCCCCCACCCGCCCACATGACCGAGAACTATACCAGCCCCAAATGTCAGCAGCGCCAAGATGGAGAAGCCCTGGTCTGCTCAGATCACACTCACTGAGGAAACCCCAACCCTCCAGCTTACACTGCCCCCCAGAATGCTGACCTCTGACCTCACACCCCCTCTCCTTCCTCCCCTTCAGTTTCACTGGTTAACGTGTTCCAGAAAAACGTCTTCCTTCAAAGTTTCTCAAGAACCATTTCCAAACATCACTTCCTTAAGGCGTCGATCTCTGCCTGGCAGCTGAAGGGAAAGAGGATGAAGGACATGGATGTCCTCGATGGCTCCCCCAGGTCATTCCTCCATAGCACCTCCTGGAAAGGGATAGGATAAGTGTGCTGCCTCCTAGGGCAATCAGGAGGAAATGGGGGAAACATTTAGTTCAGGACCAGGCGTGGATTAGGTGCTCAGAAAGGAATCTGAGGAGAGAGAAATAGAAAGAGAGGTGGGGAGACGGGAGATAGAGAAGAGACGGACACGGAGACAGAAATGGTTGGGCGAGGGGGAGATGGATTCCAGCAGGTGCTGGACACCATGCTGGCAAAGACGGCTGCCGCCCCCAACGCCCATGGATGTCCATCACCCACCAAGGGATGGCTGCCATTTTCTAAGCATAAAGAATAAAGCTCATGCACAAAGCTCTTTAGAATGATCATCCCCATCACCTACAAAGCTAAACTGTGTGTCTGAGCAAAGCCCCCCCCCTTCCCCCATTCACCTTTCCCCTCCCTTCTCTACCTTGATTCTGGAGAGAAGGGGGAGGGTGGGACATGGCCTTACCAAATTTCCCCCCCGCATGCTCCACTGTTTCCTCCTGACAGCGTTTGACTGTGCTTATTATTTCCAGCAAAGCCCTTATCATTTTCAATGTGAATTTCAAATCACACTGATCCAGCCCTTCTTAGCTAAAGTCAGCTTTATCAACCACAAGAGATGTGGGATTTGAGAGAGATCTAAGTAAATTCACATTGTTTGGATAAACTCATTCAGGGAGCTCAACAAATCAAAGCCGAAATGGATATGTATTCCAAAGAGACTGAGACAGCCGGGGGGAGAAAAAGGAAAAAAAAAAGTTACCATTAACATTTTTATTTCTTTAAAAAACACACACACACACACACATCGCGGCCCCTTTTTAATGAGTGTGTTCACAACCTCTTTTTGAACCATTACCAGGGCTCCTTAGGACACCAGGTGAAGCGACAGAAGCTGCGCGACTGATGACAGGGGAAGCAAGTTGCTGGAGAAAATCACATCGCCCACCCCCCACCGCCACCTCCCAACTTTGGTCAGTGAGACCACTATCAAATATGGTAATGGGTGAATTTATGCATTATCCCATAATTTAAGGAACTGTGTGTATCATGTATATTTAAAACTATTTCTCTATAGTTTTAATTATCTCAGTCTGCAGGGGCAGAAAGAAAAAAAAGCAGGCAGCTCCCTTGCCTGAGACCAAAATGAAAGCATTTGCCTGCTGACAGCTAAGAGGTCTGTCCTAGCTGGCTGAGATTTCCGATGAAATTTGCATTGGAAAGGCAGCTTTAAGTATACTTAAAATAAAAAGGGGGCATTTGCATCTAATTTGCTACACTTGCAGTATTAGAGTTTTATCTGAATAAAGACACGTCAACTGGATTTATATAGTTAAGCTGATAGCTGGGAAAGTCAACACCAAAAACATCAGCTAAATTCAACAAAGTTGGAGAGCAGCTAATAGTATTTGCGAGTTTGGGGTTTGTGTTGTTGTTGTTGTTGTTGTTGTTGTTTCCCCCACTCCCCTGATGACTTTAAACCTATAGCAAATTATCTTCTTTTTACACAAGTCGGGTAATTACAAGGTTTTAATGAAAGGCATCTTTGCAGATGGACCCCTTCTCTCTCCCCCAACAACGCCGTGACGGGTGCTTATAAAATGGAGTGGTTATAAAATGTGATGTCATGGTGAATGCTGGTGGTTGGGGACTCAGGCAGTTTTGAAGCCTGACTTGGCCACTTACTGGCCATGTGACCTTGGACAAGGACCTACTTAGTCTTAGTTTCTTCATCTGTAAAATGGGGATCATGAGAGTTGTCATTCATCCAGGGTCACCAGGGCTGTATAGTCTGGGAGCTGCACTAAGGTGCCCAACCAAGGGCACCTATCTGCTGGAAATCCAGCCCCTATCTACTTGGCAAGCCGGTGATGTCTGCATCCTCCTGGGAGGGAGCACCTTTTCCTAATTCACACACAGGTGCTACATGGCCAACAGCCTCACCGACCTCGCAGGAAGGTGATGAGTTTTTTTGTTTTTTTTTTTAAAGATTTTATTTATTTATTTGTGAGAGAGAGAATGAGAGAGAGCACACGAGAGTGGGAAGGGTCAGAGGGAGAAGCAGACTCCCTGCCGCAGGGAGCCCGATGCGGGACTTGATCCAGGGACTCCGGGATCATGACCTGAGCCGAAGGCAGTCGCTTAACCAACTGAGCCACCCAGGCGCCCGGAAGGTGATGAGTTTTAAAATGAAATGACATAGGGGTGCCCGGGTGGCCCTGTCGGTTGGGCCTCCGACTCTTGGTTTCCACTCAGGTAGTGATCTCGGGATCCTGGGATCGAGCCCCACGTCAGGCTCTGCGCTCAGTGGGGAGTTTGCTTCCCTGCCTCTCTCCCTTTGCCCCTCCTTCTGCTCGCACGCATGCGCGCGCTCTCTCTCTCTCTCTCTCTCTCTCAAATAAGTAAATAAATATTTTTGAAAAAATTAAATGACATAGGCTACGCACTTGAGTAGCATTTAGCACGTCGGAAATGTCCAAAGAATGCCACCTTGACGACAATCGTTATGATGAAGATCAACAGTGAAATGGCACACGGCGGATACATTTCCTCTATTGGGGGGAGAGTTTCAGCACGGTCCTCACTCACTTTGAAGACTCCACTGTTAAGACCTGTCCCACGGGGGTCGTCGGGCTCTGGTGTGATCCACCCCAGGTGATTCTCTCTGGCGCTGCGGTCCAACCTAATGACCCCTGCAGGGGTGGCCCCGATGCCTTTTTTTTTCTCCCCCCCGATGCCTTTTTGATTTGGAATGCTTTTCCCCTCAACACCCTTTCCTCAGCTGGCTGGGGAGTGCAGTAAATCCCAGGTTCTCGGCACAGCCTCACGCAGCTGGGACCAGATTCCTGCGTGCTGGGAGGCCCCTTCGGTGGCCACCTTTCCTTCTCCTCTCCCAGCGTGGAAGGAAATACCCCCTCGGGAAGGGAGCACCATGCCCCCCTGCGTTGGCCTCCCTGCCTCACCATTCCCTGAGAAGCCCACCCAGCCACTGTCCCCACAGCTCCTCAGACCCCAGCTGCATCTCCAAGGAGCTGGATCGATATAGGTGTTTCCACCAGGAAGCACGGTGCTTACACCAACCTCATGCGAGCCCCACCCCTGAGGCTCCCCCCTCTTCCTCACTTCAGAGCAATCCTGGCTTCAAAGCAGGGCTCTCTACTCCCCACCCGGGTGCACTGGGGCAAGGCTCGTTCCCACTCTGAGCCTCGGTTTCTTCATCTGTAACATGGGAGTAGAAAGGATACCTACTTCTCAAGTCTCCTGTGGTACAAAGTAGCTGGTGGCAAGTCACAGAGAAGGGGACGAGGCCATCATGTACCGAACCCCCACCGGGTAGAAGAGGCTCCTGCTGTCCGGCCACAGGCCAATGGCCAAAAGTCCTGACTGCAGTTCACGGAGCCGGGAGCACCTCTGTGCATTTCAGGGGCAGGTCAGAGAGCCACTGGCCAATTCAGATGTCTGTGTGGAGGGGAAGAAAGGGGCAACCCACCCACGCATGCCTGCCAAAGCCTGCCATCTGGGGGCACCGGCACACTGGCTGTAGGTTTTAACATTTTAGTGGGGAAAAAAATGTTAAAAGTATTTCCAATGTCGATGAGCAAGCTCCCCGGGGCCAAGAAGGCAGGGCCACCCAGCTGACAGCTTCCTCACGGCACACGGGAGGATGTCACCAGACAAAAGATGCTGCTATTTTAAAACGATAAGCCGTGTGTTTTCACTTCCACAGCCTTTACCCCAGTAGACGCCCAGGAGTGTGTTATCCCCAAGCGACAAAATGACATCTCCGAACGGAACATGGAGCACCTCCGCGGCGGTGTGCAAGGGGGAGCCAACCTCCCAGAGCAAGGATGGTGCACCTGTTTATCTGAACGGGAGCTTAGGAAACACTGTGAGGGGTTGGGGAGGTGAAACGGGAAGGAAGGAAAGTCTGTCCAGAGCGGCCTCAGGAGCAAGATACCAGTGTGGGCAACTGAGGCTCAAGCTTGCTGGGCAGCCTCTGAAAAATGGTTCCACTGAGGGCCCAGAAGTTGGGGTACTTACCCACCAACTCCCATGCCTCACTGGTTGAGGGCATTCCCTGGGGCTTGACCTCTCGGGACGATTTCCTGCACGGGGCCATGAGGATGCTCAGGCGGAGACACTCAGCCACCGGTGAGCGGGAAATGTGACGGCAGACGACCTCCCAGATGTCTGCCGCACGCTCTCCAGCTGGCTCTCTGCAGTAGCTACCGTGATAACCCCATTTTGCAGATGGAGAACCTGAGGCTCGGGCTCACAGGTGCACAGGCGGAAAGTAGGAGAGCTAGAACTGGAGCCCTGTCATGGCCGATTCCAGAGCGCTCTGACCCCCCAGGCTATCCTGTCCATCCCCTATAAGTTGGACCCAGTGCAATGAAAAATGACGTAAAATACAAGTGAACACTAATGGTAGTCAAAAAGCAGAAAAAGTAAATCAAAATAAAAATAATTCTGCTCGTTCCTGCGAAACAAGCACTTGGCACACAGCAAATGCTCGACAGGGGTTAGTGTCTATGTTTCTTAACTGTCTGAACCTCTTTGCTGACAAATATACAAACAATCTCCCATTGGAGAAAAAAAGGCAGGAGCTCGGAGGACTCGGAGACTGGCATGCTCCTTCCCAGCAACCAGGACAGCTACAGAAGAGATGAAGGCTGCCCAGCTACGGACACTTACCCTGTCCACCCAGGACCGGATCCCCAAGGGAGTCCAGATCCGAGGCCAGGAGAAGCTGGAGAGGGCTGCACCCTGGGGCTCGCAGGACCTGGCTAGATTGGGCAGTCGGGCGGGGAGAGACAAGAAAAGGGACAGAGGACACTCGGAGGAGGGGAGGCCCTCCATGGGAATGTTCCCTGGGTGACTCTGGAAGCCTAGTTATGAGCTGCCCTCAAAGAGCCTCCCTTTGTAATAGCCTAATGGCCTGAAATGTTCCATCAGCCAAGTTTTCTTCCCCTGGCACGTTTCCTAAGTCTGAACTGGCCCATTTATAATATCTGAAGATGCCTGATTCAGCAAATGGCACTTTTCTGGGTGGCCATCCCCTCCCCCCCCCCCCCCCCCCCCACCCCGCCGCCTCGCTCGCCCCAGCCCCCGGGATAACCTCGGGTTCGGGCTGGGACGCTGGGCCTCTAGGGC